>NC_143581.1:194398660-194704205 GCF_048544385.1 Mastigoproctus giganteus
AAATACTTGTCGTCACGCTTGTTTGTATTCACAGATACAGTACTGCACTTTCTAAGAATACTGGGTTACGTTAAATGCATTTCCGATTCTTGCATTCTACTCATTCGTTCATTTGCTGTTTTCAGTTCTTCACGCTGTTCAGAGCAATTTAAACAAGTTACGTAATACATATGTAAAGCAGTAATGTCCACGGCTGTTATGTCCAGTAGCCCTCTGACACAGTGGTCGTATTTTTTTCTCTATTTTGTTTCTATCATTCTTTTGTGGTTGGTTTATTGTATCTTATTTGTGATATTTCACATATTTTTAGCCCCGGGGCTGTCAGGTGGCTGTTGGTCTAAATTTATTATTTATGGGCCCTTATGATCATGGCTATTTTTGCCTTTTATTTAATATTTTCTAAAATTTTAGATATACTGTATATATTATTTCCACTGTCCTTTTTCGTTGAACTTCTGTCCTCGTTTATTTATTTATCTTTTCCTTCGCACTTTTTCCCCGCCCTGTTTCCATTCTGCCTGTATTTTACTTATACATATCATACTATATATATATAGCGAATTAAATGCACAAAATTTTTGCAGTTCTTGAAAATAAAAAGGGATCCATTTTGTCTACTCGTACTGGTGGTTTTTGTCATCTACCATACTGCATAAGAAATAGTTGGTTATAGGCGTCTGTCCATGGGAGTCAAGCACCCGGAGGTCTGATTTATCTGTCTGCTGTCATTCACCCCTGCTCGAGGTCTCAGTTAACACGTGTCTACCGGCGAAATAACACGTCTGGTCTTTCTACGAAGCACACAAAAGTCATTAAGTATGCACTATTGGTGTTGCAGGTCCTTTGAGAAAAGGTGTGAAGCAAGTGGGGTGCAGGAAAGGCTTGGAAATTGCTGGGCGCAAAAAGAAATTTATTTTGCGAGGAAAGGCTCTTGACTGTTCTAATTTCGAACAGTGATTCTAGCTGGAAAGATGTTAATTGAGAGATGCAAACACTAAGAATGAATTTGTTCTAAAACCATGCACTATAAGAAGTCAGAGCCTTTTCACCACGCACCTATAAATAAAAATGATTTTTTATTGTAACGTGCGAAGATAACACGCAGGTACACACACTTTACAAAACCATTCAGGGTACTAAGCTAGGAGTTAACAAGCAGCAGAGATATCATCTCGCCGGAAATAATAATAATGACTATGGGGCTTCGCCCCCCTGCTCGCTTTGCTCACCAACTCCCGCGCACGCTTTTCTACGTAAAACATAGAGGTATGATGGAGTAAGTCAAATCTTTTCTATGTAAAAGACACCTGTCGAAACGCAATGATGGATATCTAATCAGGAAATGAGCCATGTAATTATTTACCTGTGCATTGGTAGAGACGTATTTTCCCCGCCCACTTGTAACACGTGATTCGCATCCCTCTTCTCTCATTGGCTACCCCATCCCCCACCACGTGACATTCTCATGGTGGAATAAATATCACTATGTAATTATTTATCTGCGTTTACATAGGTCACGTAATAACGTGTAGTGATATAATTTCTCCGCCCTCTTCTCCCAATGGCTCGAATAAATATCACTAGGAGGAAAACTTTTTTATTGTATAGAGAGATAATACATCAAATTAAAATAACACAGGATAGCTTTGCAGTTTTCTTTAAAAAAAATATTGCTTTTTCCCATATCAGCCATCCGAGTACCGCTGAAACTGTGTGGAAAAAACACTAATGTCCCAAGAAACTAATATCTGATGTTATTTTCTTTTTTGAGTTAATTTCCTTGTGCATTTTTTCCGATGAACTAACGAGGAGCATACCGTTATATAGCAAAATAAATGAATAATCTTTATTTATTTATTTATTTATTTGCCCACCACGACCGACAAGGCTAGGAGCACTACATATAAGATTCTATATAGAATAAGGTACAGTTACAAAAAGTTATAATTAGAAAAAAATAACATTATACACGATGCGATAGTATGAGTAGAGGAAGGCGATGCTATACAATGAGTGGCCCACTTTATTAGTTACCTGTACCTTTTCACGAAATTGAGCGCTCCTTCGGTAATAGCATCACGTTTTAGTACCACGCGATATAAATCAGGTGGGAGATATGTAGGACTGCTGCATGTGTGCAGTTCAGTGCATTCTTGCACTGAACTGCGCACATGTGAAAATTCCAGCGGAATTACAGTTTTTAAAGGTACTTATACCGGGTGCCGACTATCACACCACGTTCAGTCCTATACAGAGGCGGACTGGCTATAAGACTTACCGCGGAAACCCCGGTGGGCCGGAGGCTGATGGAGGCCGGTGTGATTTTGGCCATAAACAAAATGTCCATAAGTACTAGTATGAGACTGCTACAAGTTTTACCTGCTAAGAATTTTTGACCCAGTCCGCCTGTGGTCCTATATATCTTTTGGAAACTGCAACTGTGACTGGGCTTTCACATAATATCGAGATTCGTAAATGATAATTGAGGGATGTTATATCCCACCAACAGTGAATCTGTGGTCATAAACAGTTCGTTGATGGTAGTGGCTATGAAAGCTGACCAGACTAGTGCAGGATAACAGACAGTCAAATAACAATTCAGTACTGGTAACTAAAAAGGGATTTTAAAATATTACGTGTATTAAACATACTTGTCATGGACGGATATTTTCAGCCGACGACCAAATTGGGTTCCACGCCTGGTTACAGTGGGCTCAGGAACACCAACACTGGATAGTGAAGGATTTGAAAAACCTTGTGTGGTCTGAACGAATCCCAGTTCCCGCTGATAGGAGGATTAGAATATTATGGAAAACATCATGACTCTATAGATCCATCCTCAAGTATCAACAGTGCAGGCTGGTGGTGGCTTTTGAAGTGTTTCTGTGGTGCACCTAGGCCCATTGATACCAGTGGATGCTACAAGTTATCCGTAAATTGTGTCCGACCAGGGCATCCCTCCGTTGCTTCGGTGTATCCATCTGCGAATGGATTCTTCTCAGGAGCGGATTAAGGTCGGTTGAGGCCCCGGGCACAGAAGAAAATATTGGGCCCCTTAAAAAAAAAGAGAGAGACAGGGAAAATAAAAATACACGTTAACCATTTTTTTAAATAAATAAAAAATATTATGAACTATTAATGTTTTATTTCCAATAAAATTTGAATATAGTATATGTATAATATAATTAATAATAGCATAATAATAATCACAAAGTTTTGAACTAATTTGTTGGGGTTTTGCGTGGGCCCCTTCAGAAGTCGAGACCCAGGGCGCGCGCCCAGTGCACCCGCCGTTAAATCCGCCTCTGGTTCTTCTAGTAGGATAATGCGACATGCGTGCAACATGTGGCATTCTCTTATATGCCACAGTTGTACGAAGCAGGAACGTGACAGTGAATTCAGCCTACTGCAGTGGTCTCCCACCCACAGATCTCAATCTAATTGAGCACTTGCGGGATGAGGTGGAAGGAATGCTTCGAAGCAATTTTCTACAGCCATCCCGTTTTCAGTAACTGTGGGAAATAGTTGAGTCAACGTGGATCAGCATCCATGTGACACTCTTTCTATACCTCGTTGAGTCCATACAACGACGAATCCAGGCTGTCAGGTGTCAGTTTTCTGATAGTAAGATATTTTAAACTTCCACTGTGATTATTATATTTGCTACCTTTGAACACAAGCTTAATGTGAGCTTAATCTGTGGTTAAGTAGTGGTAAACATAATAATCACAATAGAATTTTCAAATATTTTGCTTATTGCAGTTTGAAGCTACATGGAATTCATGCTGAAATAAAATTGTTACGTGAGATTGCACTCTATTTCTTCTGTGACTTTTTTCAAGTGACGTTTTTGTTGTTGCTACAAGAATTATTTACCTTAAGGTAAGGTAAATAATTCATCAGAGACTAAAATTATGATGTACATGTAATCACTAATGGGACGACGGTCTCCTATACCTTCGTTAGAATTTTAATGGACTGCGAGTCCGAAAGTTATTCAACTACTTCTGTAGAGCAGAGTTTTTCAATCTTTTTCTGACTGCGGAACCCTTCTTCAAATCTGAGTCTTTTGGGGAACCCTGTTTTCTTTAAAATCAGTTGTTGTTAACAACAGATTAAAACAGCAATATATGTGTACAAATTAAATAAAAAAAGAAATCAACGATTAAAAATTAACAGAACCAACCGCTGGAAACGCCATCGCTTCGCGGAACACACTTTGAAAACCATTGCTCCAGGCAGTTCGGAATCTTAGATTTTTCTTAATTTGCAATTAAATATTAATACTGTATTTCTCCAGACCATCATATGAAATTTCTCTTTACGCATACTATTCTTCTTACATTAAGAAACACACACACACACACACACACACACACACACACACACACACACACACACACACACACACACACACACACACACACACCTCACGGAATGCAACAAATTATGATGGAATCCAATTTGAAAGTCTGTGCTGAAAATGGTATCAAATAACTGCCAGTGAAGCTTCTGTTACACATGGCTTGTAACAAGTTTACAATAAAATCGGAATTCTAATATTGTAGTTTGCAATTAGACACAGTAATATTAAAATATAATCCTTAAAGCATAATAAGACGTTGAAAGCAAAGCCATTGAATTAAAACTAATGGATTTTGCTTTCTCTTGAGGAACAGTGCATTAAAGTTCAGTCCATCAGAAGAAAGATAAGTATAACTCTCTATGAAACTTGTTGGAGTATTTTGACTTCGCCAGCTTAAGTTGAAAATGCTTTCACATACATCATATACATTGCCCTCTAACAAAGTGTCCGTATACACTTCAGTTTCACATTTACCTCACTGATATTCATTTCAATTTCAGCCCTCTGGTCGCTGTGGTACACTTCACCCACCTCAGTAGGCTTTCCACCAACGAACAATAGATGCAGCGGATAAAGTCCGCTGCATCTATTACTCCTGAGTAACAATAAGCAGTTGAGAGATCGTTGAAATTGGGACTTTGTGCGGGCCATTCCAGCTTTTGTACCTATCCATGAACTATTCTCGAAACAGTGGCATGGCTTAGGATTACATCCTAAGCAAATATGGGTCAGTACCAAAGAACTTCCACGTCTTAGGAAGCGTGGAATTGACCAAAATGTTAAGGTAGGCGTTCATGATTCCGTCCAACTATCAAGGGTCCAAGTCCATACTATGAGAAACCATCTCACACCACAGCCTCACTTCTTTCGAACTTCACTGTTGGCACGATACACTCTGGCAGCAGCAGCAGTTCTCTAGGCATCCTCCACACCCACCCATCTGATCGGAATAAGATGTGTAGCGTGATTCATCACTTCATTGATTTCCACTGCTTTATGGACCAATTACGGCGTTAGTTGCACCATGTGAGGCAAGACTGCTGATTACGGTTGGTAATATTTGTTTTACGCGCCGCTACTCTCCCCATGAAAACCGAGGGCGTCTCAAGCTCTTTGTTGACGTTTTTCAGGGTGTCTGAGGAAATTGGCTTAGTGTCCCTTCCTGGTACTTTGTGATCATGTGGAGAGCTTCTGTAGACTTCCTTGTCTTGCGGGATGATGGTACCATCACGCTTTGATTTCGTGATAACATCACCGACGGTCGACTTTGGATTGTGTAGGCTGTTAGCAATTGAATGAAGCGACAAATCAGCAATGGACATGTGGAAATTTGTTGTGTCTTATGTAAGGCGGCTCCGCCATGGTTCTCTGTGATAATACTGTACATACAAAACTCTGTACAATGGCCAGAAATGAGGTAGTTCCATGTTTGCGTAGTGTGTGAATTGTTGTGTTGTTTAGTTGTTTCTGGCCACTTAGCTACTAGCAAGCAGCGATCACCAGGAAGGCTGCTTCCGAGTACCCGTCCACTCCACTAGGAGGTGGGCCCAACTATACACGTGCTAGGCTAAATGTATTATTACCAGCACCCATAGTAAGAAGCGCAAGTCATATGGGTGCAACAGGAGACTGCTGCACCCATACGACTAATTATATACGAATCATACGATGGTGAAGACCACAAAGAATCCCGCAGTCACTGGAGAAAGTGTGATATCAGTGGATGTCAAGATGCAAATGAGCAATGTGGACATGTGTATAGGGTGGCACCTAGAACAGCTGTTCAACTCCGCCTCGTGTCTCTGTGAAGAACAGAGTCAACTTCAAAAGGGCAAGAAATATGTTGGTGTAGGTTTGCGTGTATTATATGTGTGTTCTGTTGTTCTGTTCTGGCCTTCTGGGTACTCTTCCATACCACGGGAAGGTGGGCCAGTTCCTGTAGAGCACGTACTGTCTCAAAAGAGACTCTGACCCACCTAGTGTTGCTAAAAGGTGGGCCAGGATCCTCTGGGGCCCATTCCAGAGGAAAAGAGGGGGGGGGGGCAAGGAAACCAACCCGTGTGGTCATAACTTTTATAGTGCTAATTATGAAATAAAATAAAATAAAATATAGTGAAATAAAAGCCAGTAGCGTTAGTTAGAAGAAAAAAAATAATAATACATTGGTGCTAGTTGGGATAAAAATTAAAATAAAATAAAATAAAAAATAAAAATAAGAAATAAAAAGAAAATAAATAAAATAAAAGATAGTGATGCCGGTTAACAAAAAAAAAAAAAAAAAAAGAAAAAAGTAGTCTTCAATAAGTACGCGTGTATCCAGGATAATTCAGAAGTCACAAAACATCAGCAATGAAGTATGAGGTATGAGGTATTGAGGGTCTAGCGGCTCCTGGGATTTCTCCCATCTCCGCGAATGTTCTATGTATCGGTGACAGTACCCTGTCAAAGCCAGAGATTTAGAAGTGTGTGGGTCATGAGTAGTGTTATATGTTGTGCTCATTGTTTATCCGGCTTATTGGCCGCCAGGCCCCTAATGGGACCCGACGTTGCCCATACCTCGCCACGTGGAGGCTAGCCGGGTTTTACTAGTGAGTCAATTGTACTCTGGCAATTTCTTTCCTGGGATTTTAGTGGCTCGGACCTAAAATAAAATTGGAACGACCGCGGTTGATTTTAAATCACTTACATTAAAGCACTAATATGGGGTTTGACGCTGAAAGCCTGTTTCTAAAGTGCCTAAAAGGTTGGGCGAAATTTTTTGGTGTAATTTAAATTTGGACGTGTAGGGCTATACGCTGTGCAAGAAAAAGTGCTGGGAGGGGAGAGTGAAGGCTGGGGGGTGAAATAGGAAGAAGAGGGTCGATAGGGTAGGTGACCCCCAATTTTTCAGTGAGGCATGCCCATGCCCCACCAGAGGGAAGAAATGGTGTGGCAGGGAAGAGAGGCGACAGCAAGCCGTCACCTCTCTCCCCTGCCGGGAGTGGGAGTAAAAGAATTGCACTGCACAAGAGAGTGCAGAGCTTAGAGCCAATATGGCTCCGTTGAGGCAGCAACTTGGAGTTTCTCTATCTTCGTTGGTCTTCTCTGTCATTGATAGCCATATTTTTCCTCAGCTATGAACACTGGTCAGGTCCATTGTTGGTCTGTTAGCTATGGCTGTGGTTCTCTTCATCATGGGAAGATCCGCAGCTCCATGGGGTTATTCTTGCGATCGCTGGTTTTAGATGATTAGTAGTAAGCAGGTTCCTGGGCGAGGTTCTCCTTGAGTCCTCTCCACGCGTGTTCTGTGTCTCTTTTTTATTTTTTTTTTATTTTTATCTTCTTCTGTAGATGGCTATCAGTGTTTTACGCCTACCAAATAGTTTTTGGGCATATTCCTTTAGCTCCCTGTATTCCTCAAGTGAGTCCAATAGATGTGATTCCAAGTTCTTGGGGAGGTAGTGTATTGCAGTGATCAGTCTGCACCTGAGGTCCTCATAACGGGTGCAATCATACGTAATGTGCTCCCAGCACTCAAGCTCCCCACAGGCACATCTCGGATCCACCTCAATCCCCAGCGCTGCCAGTTTGGCTTTAAAGGCCCCGTGACCAGTCAATAAATAGGTGGTGTATAAGCCAGGTAAACATCAGCAATGTGAAATCCGACAGTAACCCCTCTCAGAATCAGCAGCTGGGCTTTACGCGTTACGAGGAAAACAAATAACTTATGTGGTTCATACGCCTTCTCTGTTTACTGGTCTCATTCACTTGTTTATTCGTGAAGTTCCAGTGGACTACGAAAACAGGAATGTTTGTATACTTTTTGGAGGACAGTGCAGTCGGAAAGTGGATGAGAAACTGATTTTTCACAATGGCCGTGCTTGCTTTATTACCAAGCAAAAGGTTATTAGGAACATTGTCTTGAATGACGATACAGAAAGGATTTTATGCTGCCGTTTACTGTACTTCTAAGACAACACGCTACTGCAGAGGATGCTTTTCATCCCAATAAAAGAAAACTAATCTTCATATAATCATCATCATATTTTACTTTGATATTTGATTTTTTTAGATTCTGAGGTTTTTTGATCATTTTGTTGCATTATTCATGAGTTAAGAATTGATAATTACAGCCCACACCTTTGATTAGGATCACTTTGTGATGTATTTGTCATACTATTACAGAATCTGTGCACTGACAAAGTGTCATCGATGCGGCAGGGGAAAGACTGAATCGTAATAATCGGAGAACAAAATGTCTCTACAGTTCATTAATCCCTTGCACAATTTGGTAAATTAGATGGATATGCTCGAATTTCCTAAGTTTCTCTTGTGGAACAAGAATATTAACTCCTCGTTGTTGCCGTGATACCTCGAAGAAAATTCACACCATCCTTTGGTAAATCTGGTTCATTTTACACAGTGTTGGGCGCAGCTTTTCTTTTAGTTCGTTCATTAACATAATAAAAGCCATTCACGGCTTCATTACAAGGGCACTTGTGGGCAGAGAACGATTTACTTAACCTTCATTGCTCCCAGCTTCAACGAGCAATTTTCTTTCTTGCTGATTTGAGCGAACGCTATTCAGCATGTTATTTTCTTAACCATGGACTGAATAAACCAGCTTCCTTTCATAACACGTTGCATTGACTAACTCCAAAGCTTATCAATTAGAGCGAAGCAGCTAAACAATTTAGTGTGTTTTTTTTTTTTTTTTCTCTCTCCACTCAAATAGTTTCTCCCAATAAATAAGCATCTGCTTTGCATCGATTGATAAAAAGGATTTGGAATAAATGAGGTGAATTGAAGCATTTCTCAGTCTTAATTGCTTATTGCTGTCAGTACTGAGATTCAACAAAATCGTTCTCAAAGAATTACTGAAATGTTGACATTCTACTGTCACTGAACATTGGAATAAAAGTGCACCTTATATCTTTTTGACGTTCAATTGTTCAAAGACATAACAAAGGTAGAAAGCTCACAGATCTCCCCCCTCCACCCCCACTTTGTTATTTAAAACAAAAGAACGGATCTCTGCTTTGATGAACACGTCTCGCTTTTTACTTTCGTCTGACAAAGCCCGAGCAGACGACGCAGTGATGTAAAGTGAATGGACAGGAAATAATCTCTAACGTAATCACATTTTCGTATCGGTGTGAAGAAAGTGAAAGCACGCAGGTGCACTACAGTAACTCGACTATGCTGTTTACTCTAACGGGCGCACTTCAGGTGCCACCGTCTTTCTTTCTTTCTTTCTTTCTTTGCTCTGTTCGCTCAACTTACTAATTGAATTTTCTTGAAGGGGGGAAAAAAAAAAGAAAAATTGTTTCTTGAAAAGTTCTCTGCATCATTGTTTTTATTATTTTTTTCTAGCAGTTTCTAGGAAGGCAGATTTCGTTCCCCTTCTTCCGTTCTCCCCCCACACACCTATGGGATATGCCTGCACTCATGTCTTACGTAATGAACACTTAACTGCTTTTCTTTTCTATCTTTCTTCTTATTATTCATTTATTTATTTTTCTTTCTTGGATGTGCATGACTTTAGGTGCATAAAAAGCAAAAACTTCTTTTTTTTTTTTTTTTTTTGCAAGCAAAAACAAGAAAGGTTTCACTTTTTTTATGAATAAAATGCGAAGTTTTTTCTTCTAATTTGGACCATAACAAAGTGGTACCATTGCATCAGAGACCTTCGGTACAGTGATGGTACTATTTCTGTACAAACTCCAAGTGTAATTAACTTTAATGATATTTTTCGGAAGCCCTTTTTTATTATTTTTTTTAAGAGAATGCCTCTTACTTCAGTACTTTAAAATTAAAATATTGACAATTCAAGAAGCTCGTTGTCACAGTTAAAAAATACCAGAACTGATCAAAGAGTATGGAGATTACATCTGTGGAAACTAAATAAATAAATAATTTTTCTGTTTATACTCCGGGACAACCAAACGGTCAGAGGAGTTCACAAGATAGACAGAATACAAGAAACAGCACCGTATTCACGGGCTTGAACCCAGGTCACTCAAGGCACGTGTACTTATGCACCCGCGCGCCTGACCACTAGGCTACGGCGGCCTAGGTGCTACATAGACGAGTGGTTATTCCCCTAAAACAGCGGCTCCCAAACTATTGAGCTCTACGGACCCCTTAAAAAAAATAATAAAATAATAATAATAATAAATGATAAATAAATAAATGATAAATAAATCATTTCGGGAGGGAATTCGGAGGCCAATCGATACCGTGGAAGTCAGAACTGTGTTCCTTAAACCATTCCTGCACAACAAGTGCCCGATGGCTCGGCGCATTGTCATCTTGGAAGACACTATCGGCATTTGGGAAAAAGTGTAACATAGTGGGGTGTACGCAGTCAGCAAGCAGTTGACGATAGCGGAGACCACTGATTCGTTGTTCCACATGCACGAGAGGTCCAAGTTCCTGCCAGTGAAACATGCCCCACACCATACAACCGCCTCCACCTGCCTACACTTTTGATACCATGCATGATGGATCAAGAGCCTCATGTTGTTGATACCAAATCTGTACACGATCATCCACGGTGTGAAGTAAATAACGTAGCTCATCCGACGAGCACACCTTCCAGTCTTCTAACGTCGAACTTGCATGCTCTTTGCACCAGGCTAGTCTTTTACGCCGATGTACCTTGGTTAGGAGAGGATGCCGTAGAGGGCGTCTGCTGATATAGCTTATACGTGCTAGCCTGCGACGCATGGTCATGCCAGATATTGTTCCGGGTTGGCCCATGTTGTATTGGGTAGTCAACTCTTCAACAGTGCTAGGCCTGTTCTCCTGTACGGATCGTCGGACCCGGCGCTCACCTTTAACATCAACCTTTGCTGACCTTTGCAGTTTTGCCGCCGGGTCGTTGTTTGACCATTTTGACGCCAGTCCTAGTACACTTTAACTACGGCGGCTCTCGAACACCCCACCAGTTCAGCCGTTTGGGAAATGGAGGCACCAACTCGTCGAGCACCCACAATCTGTCCTTTATCAAAGTCCGATAAATCCTTCCTGTTATCCATCACGCTCAGAATTTTACTACCTACTGAACCACTGACACCTTATCTATGCTACATAGGTCGACTAACTGCGCACTCTCGTACTTCACGTGGTCAACGGGTCGCATTCAGTTTACATATGGGTGGTCATAATTCAGTGATCACTCAGTGTGTGTATATATATATATATATATATATATATAAACACACATATTACTTTATACCCCTTCTGAACGTTTCGTGGACCCCCTGGAATTGGTATACGGGTTCGCGGACCCCCAGTTTGGGAAACGCTGCCCTAAAAAATAGACTCCTTCAGCACTTACACACTTATTCTGTCGTTCCTGCCACTGCTCGAAGCAACTCTCAAACTCAGTTTTAGGAATCACAAAAATTTGGTCTATTCATTTTTTTGGTACTTTCAGATCTATTGTCTTCCAAGATTGTTTTTAGTTAAAAACTAGAAAAAAGTTTCGCGGGGAGCCGCCCTCGTTTAAATAATTTAAATTTAATTAAATCCGATTAAATAATTTAAAAATCATTTGAAAAATACCCGAGATTAAATCCACTCGATGACGGGAGGAATTTTTATGGGTATTTTCACAACGTGGCTGAGTTAGTCGGTCTCATGCGTGGGTAGCATGGTCTTTCCCCGGAAACTTAGGTTTTTCGTCCAGCAAACAGAAATTCGACCTCAGAACACACGCAATTTACAGACAGTATACACGGAGCAACATGGCCTTAGTTGCCGATGCTCCTAAAACCCGATAACAACAACACGGGGGGCTATATATGATGAATTATGAAGGATTCACTTTGTGGAAAATGCTATAAACTGATACATAAGCTGTTGGTTGTAATGGGTGACCTAGGCGCCTCCGTAGCCAGGTGGGAAGGAGCAGCAGTGAGTAACACACGGTTCTTGATTAGACCGGGGTTCGAGCCCTTCACCACCAAATACGGAGGATGCGGAAAGGTTAGGGAATGACCACCGCATATTCCCGGAGCAATATGGCCTTAGTTGCTAATGCTCCTAACAAACAAACAACAAACAAAACATGGGTGACCTTATTCATGCTACAGTTCCTAGGCGCAGTATGGTCTAAGTAGCCCTTGAATCAGAATAACAGCGATATAAATCCACTGTTCTCATCAACAAACTGTAAGGGCTATACTAGACGGGCGCTTAAAGCGCTGAGTTGGACGACGTTAGCTGGCGTTCAACGCCTGATGATGCCGTCGGGGGTGTTGAAAGCGCCAGCGATTTGGCGTTTATATTGCTTGAGGAGAAATTCTCCCCGTGCATGGTGTGTTGGCCTTCGTCTTTCATTCATTTGTATTTGGAGAAGACGACGTTTGACATCGAGATTTATTTGTGAGGTGGAAAGGAGGCCTGCCTTGTACAACACGGCATTAAAGGATTACCCCATATAACCAACAAAGGTTTTAATGAAATTTATTATATGTGAGGGAGAGTTAAATAATTTAAAATCTTTTGATTGCCACATCATTTAATTCAAATTCTTTGTATACATAGTTTCTTATTTTTCAGAATTTTAATTTTCTACTAAATAATGTTTATTATAAAAAAATAGGATAAATTTTATTGTAATTATATTCTAATATTTTGCCATGACAGGGCGCCGATACCGTTGAAATATGTAGAAAAAGAGTCCCTTATTGACACGCCTGAAGACTGCCGCTCTAACTGCTGTTGTTTCCATTCCCTCTTCCATCTCACAAGTTAATGTGTCTTCAGAAACATATCCATCCCTTCTTCTCATAGAATTTTTCAATATTCAACAATTTTTTATTACGTCGATAGCAGAATGGGGATTCAATAATATGCTAGAGTGAAAAATGCGCAACTTATTGCTCAGTATTCCAAACGTGCATTCTACAAGTTGCCTTGCTCGAGTTAATCTATAATTGAAAATTCTTCGCTCATTGCTCAAATTTTTGTATAGGTATGGTAGTACAGTAGACTGTCGAGATAGCGGCACTCCAAATAACGGCACATTAAGATCGGATGTATACATACAGCACAGATGTCTTGCAGTGGCACAAAAAAAGGGGGGGGGCAAGTCACGTGATTACTGTATTTATTTACGTTCGCCATTTTCAAATTGAATTCTGTAGTGACATCACGGATTATATAGCTGTTTTACATTTATTTTAAATTAAAAACCTCTCACTATGGCTCCTAAAGTTAATAAACCTCATACAGAGAAGAAAAGAAGAACAACATTAAAACTTAGTGACAAACTTGATATAATCCATGCTATTACAATAGGGTCACCGGCATGTTAATTCATATACCCATGTGTATTGTGTCTATAAATTGCGTGTGTTCTTTGCCTGTTTTGCTGCACGAAAAACCGTAGTTTCTGGGGGAATTCCTTGCTATTTACGCCTGAGACCCACTAACTCAGCCACGGATAAAAAAAAGCCTATAAAAGTTCCTCGCGTCATCGACGGGATTCGAATCCGGGCCTTTTCCACCCGGCGTGGGAGGACGATGATGATAAAACTGTGCTACACGTGCAGACTAAACTTGATATAATAAAGAAAATAGAACGGAGCGTAAGCAGAAGTGTATTAATAGCAGAATATAAACATTGGATCGTCAGCATGTTTATGTTTTTTATGTTGTGCAATTAGTAAAATTGCATTCTTAATCTCTATATTTCTTATTTGGCCTCATTATTTCTGCATTAAATACATTAAAAATAAAACTTTCTAGATAACGGAAAAATCGAAATAACGGCACCTTGAACCCCCGAAGGTGCCGTTATTCTGAAAGTCTACTGTATTAAATTTTCAGTCAGTCCAAATGCTTCGTCCCTTACAAAAACAAATGACATTGCTGGCTAATTTGTACCAGGAAGAGCTCTATTTAACGACAAATTAAGTTGTTTCACTAGAAATCTTTCTCCAAAATTTGAATTTTTAAAAATGTTCGAATCACCATCGCGTCCATTGCAGTGAAACAGTAGTTTGGATTGATTTCCGCATCACAGTATCAAATTTTGCGATTTTTTCACTAATTAACATTAGGAGTTCATCAAAACTCTGTACCGGAATTCTGTAAAAGAAAAGATAAAAACTTCTCAGGAAATTTTCTGTGTGTTTCAAACAAAACTGTCCTGTTTTTAACCTATTGAATTTGCTGGATAAATCCACCATCGTCGTTTTCTCTTTCTGCTCGCACAACTGTATACATAAATGTGCAGTACATCCAACTTGAACAACATCCATCTTGCAACTGAGAATAGAAAAAGTCAGTCGCTTATGGTATCCAATGAAACGTTAGAAATGCCCATTCTAGTTTGAAACAATCTGACGTTAGAAACGCTACATGTAGTTTGTTGTTTTAGAGGCGTTTACAGCGCTAGCTAATGCCGGCGCTTTAAGCGCCCGTCTAGTATAGCCCTAAGATATGTTCTGCTTTCTTAAGAAGTCGGTATACCACTATTTATGTGGGTGAAAAGTGGAATGAGAGAGAAGATGGCAGCTAATGAATGATCTTCAACCGCCTATAGAATTTCTCGTCACTATAAATTATACTACCACTTCAACTACCGATTCATCATTTTTACTTGAAGGGTATTCGGAACGCCCAGTACGTTTGACAGGAGTCAAACGTATTGGGCAAAAAAGGAGTTCCCCCCTTTTTAAACAATGGAACCACGCATAAACTCGTTCTTGGCTTATTGTTACATCTCCTAATTAAAGTTGCATTATTTATAAATTTCGGTCTCCATCTTTTCGATTTTGACCCAAATTTTAAAATAGGCGAGTCCTGTATTCTCGGACATGGTCAAATCTACGCATAACAGAAACACATTTACTTCAAACGCTGAGCATGAATGACTGAAGCAGTGAACTGAGTTGTAAATGTGCCTGAATAGGCATTAATATGCCGAGTAACGTTCTTGGAAGAGGGATCTTTTCCGAATAAGATTATGGGCGTAATGATGAAGAAGAACGTCGCCTCTTCATACGAAGATCGTATGAAGGATACAAAATTACCTTACCAAAATTACGATTATATTAATTGTTTTGTTTTTTTTTTTCTCTTAAGCTTTTAATGAAAAGAATCAGCCATTTGGTAGCTTAATGGGAAAGCATCACCGTCTCTCAATCACTCAGTCAAAATCAATTGTTATGCCAAAACTAATCAAAGTATTCTATGTATCTGCCTTATCCAGTACCAAATTTTCTTTAGAAGTACCAGTTGATAAAGCCAACTGACCTTTGTTATCTTCCATTTTTTATCTGTTGAAATTTAGTGATAAGATCCAACCTATATTTTAACAAAATGTAAGTTTTCCTGAGATCATCTAACTACAAAAAAAAAAAAAAAAATTATTATTTTAGGGTTGCCCGTATTTGTGTATGTAAATTGCGTATGTTCTATGGTCGATTTGCCTGTTTTGCTGGACGAAAAAACCCCACTTACTGGGAAGAAAAACCTTGTTCTCTACGCCTGAGACTGACTAACTCAGCCACGGAGTGAAAAAAGCCCATTAAAGTTCCTCGTGTCATCGACGGGATTCGAACCCAGGCCTTTTCCACCCGGTGTGGGGAGGACGGTGATGATACCGCTGTGCTACCGCGCAGACGTCATCTAACTGCAATCTGGAATGAAGAATACTTAAAAATTACTCGTCATCGAACACATAAAAAACTGAAATTTCCCGAGGAAAAAATCATCAACTCTCGCCCGAGACCGACTAATTCGGCCACGGTGTGAAAAATGTCCATAAAAGTTTCTTGTCAAACCCACACCTTTTTCAACTAATACCTTCACTTAACATTTCTCTCTTTCACTTAATGTTGCCCTGAGCAGCTTCGTGGATAGCACAGTGAAGGCTCTCATTGGCCGGCCGATGAGATCCTTCACCGGCCTTCTGCCCCAGGTGGAAAATCATGCCAATGTGGCAAAAGATTTTTTTTTTTTTTTTTTAAATGTTACTGAGTTAGTCGGTCTCGGGCGAAGGTTGAGGACTTTTTCCCCTCCGGAAACTTGAGTTTTTTTTCCAGTAAACCGACCGAAAAATGCATGCAGTTACAGACAATTCTGTTGAAGCAAAGAGGTCATGTTTGTTGACATCACAACGACTTGCATGTTGTCCTACAGGACTAACCGGATGATCAGGCATATTGTCAAAAACGAGCAAGACCCTGTTGTTGAAAATTTGTTTCTTATAATAAGTCTCAATGAAGGGAGAGAAGAAAATGTGGCAAAAGATTTTTTTTTTTTTTTTTTAAATGTTACTGAGTTAGTCGGTCTCGGGCGAAGGTTGAGGACTTTTTCCCCTCCGGAAACTTGAGTTTTTTTTCCAGTAAACCGACCGAAAAATGCATGCAGTTACAGACAATTCTGTTGAAGCAAAGAGGTCATGTTTGTTGACATCACAACGACTTGCATGTTGTCCTACAGGACTAACCGGATGATCAGGCATATTGTCAAAAACGAGCAAGACCCTGTTGTTGAAAATTTGTTTCTTATAATAAGTCTCAATGAAGGGAGAGAAGAAACGAAAGTTTTTAAATTTAGAATTAAAAAAAAAAAAAAAAAAACGTTATATCGAACGACGTAATTCCGAACCACGTAAATCGGAGCGTGCCTGTACAGTAATACCGAACTTATGTTTGTTTCTGCAGAAAATATATTTGTTTACTGTTATGTTCAGCACGATATTTTATTTTGTTAGTACTGTTTGTCAAAATTTATGTGATATTTGATCCAAAATTTTCTTGATTTACCCACAAAAGGCGAAGATATTGCATTAAATTCTCTATTAATAAAAGTTGACACAAATAATGAAAATAAACTTTATATTTTGCATTACCTGATGAAACAGGAGCCGACCGGGCTAGCCGAGTGGGTAAAGTGCCTGCTTGGCAACCCAAAGGTCGCGGGATGAAAGTACAGTACTGCAAAAACCTTGGGAGGTGCATTATGGCCACAGAAGCCGATGTGCCAACAACTACCAAAAAAAAAAAAAAAAAAAAAAAAAGATGGAACAGGAGATCAGTAAACTTATTCAAATATTAACTATTTTCTTTTAATTCCAAGAGTGGAGAGAAGGCTATATTATTAGTCACCCCTTAATCTTAACTGTAATTGGCAAGTTATCGTTTGAAGATTCTCACGATGGAGTGCTTTAAGAATTGAAGCAGGACACTTGCAGAGGTAGCAAACTGGCCGAATACGTTGAAAAAGTTGATGTCAGCATTAGAGAAACTTCAAGAGATCAGAACAAGACAGTACAGGGTCTAACTGAATCCAAGTCAGTTGGTGACGACAAGATGGAAAAAAGAAAAATAACATCACGCCAGCTGTCCACTGCCTCGCGAAAGATGATGTTCGACAGTTGTGTAAAGGCTTAATGAGAGTAGACTATGTCGAATAACCCACGGGCTCCTCCGCTCATTGGAGAACCGTTACATTTGTATTTTTTGGCGGTCCCAGCCAGTTTTCCCGGCAACTCCGCCACCTATATAAAATACCGTAAAAATAATTTATGTAATACATATAATACATATTGCCACTAGTTGGTTAAGATCTGCCATTTGCGTACTGATAATACACAAAAAAGAAATAGAGAAGACGTGTTCATGTTTTGATATATACATTCCTGATAAGTCCACTAGCTGCATTTAAGTCATTGCATCGCAAGTGAATGCTTTGAGATCAACAGTTGGCATCATACAGAAGGAGGAAAGAACTGTCCAGCTAGAACCATTGCATCACGAGTAGATTTTGTAGATCGCCTGTAGCGACATGAAGAAAAGAATGAATGAATCAGTCCACATCACTATAGGATGCTCATTGTGATGGTTCCAGCAAGACAACATAAAGAAAATACTACACGTTGGTATTGTGGATATGTGTACAGTATATGTAATGGGCGGCACCTAGAACGTCTGTTCAACTCTGCCTCGTTTCTCTGTGAAGAACAGTAGTGATACTGTTCTTCACAAAGAAAGCATCAGTCACCCGGACTGATGGTCTGGGTACTCTTCCACACCACGGGAAGGTGGGCCAGGCCCAGTAAAACACGTACTGTCTCAAAAGAGACGCTGATCCACCTAGTATTGCCAGAACGTTGCCAGGATCCTCTGGGGGCCCATTCCAGAGAGAGAGAGAGAGAGAGAAATAAATAAGATAAGAAAAAATATATAAAAAAAATAAAATAATGATAATACAATAGAATAATAATAAAAAGAACGAGTGGTATTGATAAAAAAAGAGTAATTAATAAAAAAATAAATGGACAATAAATTTCTATGAGGCCATATCTAAATGGCAGATTAAGCAGAAAAAAATTAAATAAATAATAAAATAAAACATTGGTATTGCCAACGTTTCAGGTGGAGGCATATTGGTAACCAACACATACTTTTTTTTATTTAATTATTTATTTTTCTTGATGAGCTTTAATTGCGCCTGCAGCCAGACTGCGTTTGACCTAAAGAGGAACCTAATACACTGGTGTGCAAAATTTATGGACCAGTCAGGTTTTCACCTGTAGCTTCTCATAGGAGTGGCCTGGATATGGGAATAGTATACCAAAGGAACCTCGTGAGGTACAGAAATGATGAAGCAAACAACGGAAACAAAACGGTACAGACGGACTTTATTCAAAAATGGCAACATAGCACTGGCTGCCATGATACAGATGCATCACTGCCAAAGATGGAACAAAGAGAAGAGGTGGTCCTCAGTAGGAGATATGGCCACCCCTAATGTCGATGCAGGCTTTGCACCGCCTGTCCATACTTAGAACAATGTTGTTGATAAGTTCTTGTGGTAACATCGTCCAGTCTTCTGTCAGCGCCATCTTCAGCTGGTGAACATTTTCTAGTGGGTGTGGACGTGCTGCTAGGCGTCTCCCCTCCCCAGAGCGTCCCATATGTGTTCGATGGGATTTAGATCGGTGGAAACAGGCAGGCCAATCCATACGAACAATGTCCTCACTTTCCAAAGCATATCAACAGCTGCAATGCGATGGGGTGTGACGCTATCATCCATAAACAGGAATTCGGGGCCAATGGTACCTCGGAACAGACGCACATGGGGAAGGATTACCTCAGTACAGTAGCGTACACCTGTTACAGTACCGCGTTCCAGTATCTGGAGTTATGTACGTCCATTCAAGACAATGCCTCCCCAGACGAGAACACCTCGACCGCCATATCGATCCTTTCAGTGATGTTTGCTGGGTGATACCGTGTGCCAACCTCTCGCCAGATTAGCTGACTTCCAGAATCGTTGCTGAGACTGAATCTACTATTATCAGTAAAGCGTATCTTAAGTAAAGATTTTGTGGTTGTAACCTGTAGAAATAGTGTTGGTCCTTAAGTTTTGCAAACCAGTGTACCTTCCTTCCTTCCAGCATTGGGTCAAGGAATATGGTGGTATCACAATCAATCAATCTAGTCCTCTTTATGTGTCGATGGATCATAGAGGCTTACTGATTGAAGAAGTACAGACGAAAAGGGGCGCCTCCGTAGCCAGGTGGGAAGGAACAGTAGTGCGTATCACATGCTTCTTGATTAGATCGGGATTCGAGCCCGTTACCACCAAACACGGAAGATGCGGAAAGGTCAGGGAATGACCACCGCATATCCCGGAGCAATAGGGCCTTAGTTGCTAATGCTCCTAAAAACCAAAACAACAACAACAGACGAAAAGACGCTAAGAGGAGGTATTATTGGTGCTAATTTTCTATTTAGCAGTGCCTTCTTTTAGGGATGCCGTCGGTTGTAATTTCTGTCCGTATTAATACAGAATCCTTAGATGAGATAAAATTATTGCTGAGCTTGCATTTGTTGATATAAAATATCTCTTAAATAAAGCAAGAGGTCTACTGCGAAGTAAGAACAATTATTTCGCAGTCGGATTTTTCTATTATTTGTTTATACACTTATCGGTATTTGGTATCTCCGTGCCCATTTTCGTTTTACATACTTGATAATAAAGCTAACCTGTTCATTTGGGGTTGTTATATTAATTTTGTCCACTGCTGTATCTAGAAGTGCCTACTAGCCATTCTGGAGTTTAAGTAAAAAGTTTCTTTTTACGATACGTCCCTTCCATCCCTAATCCAGAAGCACAGCTAGGAAATGTAATTTGGTTTTTACTATTGACATTTTTCCATACCGGTAGCCATTTCTTTATTCTGACTTCTTTTGAAAACAAGCACAGATCGTTAGTTACCGAAATATGTTGCGTTTCTAACTCTGCATATCAGCATGGATTACATTCATTCCACCCTCCCTTCCCCATTCTCATATGGTGATAAGCCATTGATATATGCAATTTTGCAGAGTTATCATGAGAGAGAGAGAGAGAGAGAGAGAGAAAATATGTAAATTATGTTTGTTCCCTATCACTGTTCTGACATTATTTGGTTATTAAGAGCTTAGTAAGTTAGACCGCAGTTCTGTGGAGAGAGTTAAGACGTGATTAATTGAAATGCTTACAATTTCTGACGTTTCAAAAGTTGATAAAAATTGAACACTCGCGTTGTTTGGTTATAAAATGCACATTTAAAGTAGTCGTTCAGATTGCATTTCGTCTTCAATATACATTTCGTATTACGTTTAATAACTTTCGCGCCTCGTCTAAAGCAATTTCCCTCTCATCTAAGAGGTGATTGAACGGTTAAAAAATTCCCGTTTAGTAAGACCAATGGGATTGAGAGAGGGAAGAGACAGACAGAGCAAGAGAGTGAGGGATTTGCTTACAAACCGTATCGATTTCTTCAATGGGTCTGAGTCATCCAGTTGTTGTCGGTTGCTATGACAACACTCGGTCGGCACCATCTGGGTCTGCCTTTGCGCTGGCAGGAATTAGTAAGGAGTTGGAATAGCAGCGGTTGTGAGGATGATGGTATCATTGTGAAAGCCACAGAGAATTGCTACGCCAATTGAGAAATGCGTTTGGGAAATTACGTGAGGATAATATCAGGTAATAGGATTTCAGTTAGTTTTAACGCATTTTTAAAGGTCATTTAAGTTAAATTTTTCTCGCCAAACGAGACGTTCAAAGCCATGAGCCATCGATAAAATCGCCGATAGTGGGTGGATAATATTGGCATAACCAGAACACGCTAATCACTTGAACATTCCGAATCTCTTCACAGTATTAAGTCGGTTATAAACGTAATTCAGAATATAGTCATAAAATTTGTAGCCGTCCTAGCAGTAGTGAACATAATGGTAGTAGCGCTATCGTAATGGCTTAACTTGAAAATAACGGACTAATTAATCGCTAAGAGTTAAAGCTATTAGAATTACAATTTTTGGATTAAAATGATAATTTATGGTTATAATTTTTGTTAATTAAAAACAAATTTTGAGAATAAAATATAATAGCTTGTTCAATAATTGTTTCATTTTATTAATAATATTTTAAAATACCTGCATGTGCATGCAGGAAACTTAAGTATTTAATTTTGTTTTTCAAAAAAATAAAAATAAATAGCAATAAGAATTTCAAGCCATACCATTGTACATTTGAGTCAGGAACTGAGTAGTGATGAAACTATTTGAATATCATAATGGTGGAATTTTTTTTGGGGGGGGGGGGATATATGTTATGAAAGTCACTGTAATGACATATATCCCCTCCCCAAAAAAAAACTCCTTTCTCTAAAATGCTAGCTGTTTAGTCTTCACCACTGACTGCATGCCTCATTCACCAACTTCATAAGTACCTGCACTTAACAGGAGACTTTCAGCATTAGGCCTTAAGTTACGTAGCTTTCCTAGGCATCTATTTTAAAAGTTTTACAATGGACTTTTATAATGTTAATAGTATTAACATGATATAACTGAAATTTTCTGAATGAAAACAGTGCATTGTTTTGCTCAGCCACAAGTCTATATGGTTTCACTTGTAGCTTATTTTTAATTCCAAACATTTTACACATGTACTAATATAATGTAAAACCTTTTGCCATTGGAAAATGCATGGTGGTAAGCATTGATAATTTTGTATGATATAAGGAATTTTACAAATGTAACAAAAATATATAAAAATAAGAATAACACACTATTGGAATTTCTGGAATTCAGCATTCCATTCCAGATGTGTTAATCCTAATGATGGACCATGCCAATGAGGGAGACCCATTAGTTGTATGGTGCACTTATCCAAGAGGATCGATGCCTAGAAGTCCAACAAATTGCAACATAGCTGAACATTTTACTTAAAGAGTCCATGAAGTTACTTTTTTTGTATATGCTTCAAAGGGCATTGTGTTTACAGCGAATTACATTCAAAATTCAACCAGAATTAATTTTTCACTGAAAATAGTGATTGTGCATACATTTAAACAACGTTTACTTCAAAATAGCATCTTTAAATAACAATTTGATTGTAAAATTTTTGTTGGAAATAGTCCAGAAAATAATTTTGTTCCATAATTTTTGGCACAATAGCTTACACTTTTTTGAAATAACAACCTTTCAATGAGTATACTGTGTGAAAAGTGCTATGTTCACTTCTGTTTCCCTCAGAGAAGCTATCTGACAAAGCCTTTTAACAATTGTTTTATTCTTGAAAAAAGAAAAAAAAAAAATCATATAGCACAGGATCCATTGAGTAAGCCAAGTACTCTTATGCTCTTATTCCATGTTTAGTGAAGTACTATTTAACCAAAATGGACCTGTCATCAGGCACATTGTCATACGGTAAAATTCAGTCCTGTTGAGTGCAGTCTTTTTTCCTGTCTCAGATGACCAAGCACTTCATTATTCAACTCTGTAGGTCATACTTCAAATTTCTGGATTGAATGTTAAGTGAGTGATGCCTTTTGTATTAAAAAAATAAATAATAATAATAGATCCCTCATCATTCTTGCTGTAAAAATGTAAAATGTAATTGTTGTAGGTATGAACCTTTTTTTAATTATTAGTGAACAGAATTTGACATTGGTATGCTTTAATTTTTATATACCCAGGAGATTTATTTTTGGGAATATTTTGGAATGTCCCTTCTGTAATACATATAGATCATTAGATCAACCCCCTGTATAATGTGGTACTTCTAAAATACGGTTTTGCTCTAACACGATTGATAAATTATGGCAATCCTCGCACAACATGGTACTTATATAACACAGTTTCGCACTAACACAGTTAGAGAATTGCGGCAAACCATGCATAACATGGTATTTTTGAGCTTTTGTCTGGGGGAAACCCTGCTATCATGTTGGATGTAATATTTTTCAATGTTTCAATTATTTTTTTTTTTTTTTTTTTTTTGTGAATCCTTTCTGTTGACTTGCTAGTCATTATGCAAAAAAAAATATTGGGGAATCCCTGTGTTAGGTACTGTGCTATTGAACGTGCTTGTTTTGAGACCATAAAAATTTGTGACTTTGAAGTGTGCAGTTTGTGACTTTTAAGGTTTTTGTGAGGTTATTTTGGTTTTATTTGATTGTTTATAACTTTTTCCGGGTATGTATAACTAAACTTTGTTCTTAAGAACCGTGTTGGAATAATTTCTTTGTTGTGAATTAATTCCAGCCCTAAATTATGCCTAAGGAAATTAGGCATAATTTGGTAACTGCTGATTTATTTAAAAGATGGTTTCTAAATTGTTTTGTACCAGTTGTAGAAAACTATTTAAAGCTGAAAAATGTAGATTTCAAAGTTTTATTACTATCGGATAATGCACCAGGCTATCCAAAAGATTTAAATCATCCAAAATGTTGAAATAATGTTCCTACCACCTAATACAGCTTCTTTAATTCAGCCACCAGATAAAGGCATTATATCTACCTTTTAAAACTCATTACATCAGAAAATCGTTACAATGAATTTTGAAAAAAATTGATTCCGCATCTATTGAAGTGATGGAGGCATCGAAGCATTTTTCAATTGTGGACTGTATCGGCTTTATCACTCAAAGAAGTAAAACCATTAACACATGCATGTTGGAAAAATGTATCGCCAGAGTCGGTTCATTCATGAAATATGGTCAAACCGGCAGAAAACAGAATCGGTGCAATAGTAGAATTTGCTAATTTGGTAGGAGGGGAAGGTTTTTATGATAAGACTACTGAAGACATTCAAGAATTACTGGTAGAAAAGAGGCTGGCAAAGCAGATTTGGTGGAAATGGCATCAGAGATAAACCAAATCAATTCAAAGGATGATAGCACAGATGAAAATTCTGAAGTTACAAATTTTGCACTAAAAAGCATATGGGAAGGCATAAACTTAGCCGAGCAATTAGAATCTTATTTTTTTTTTATTGCAGATTCTTCAAGTGGAAGGAACACAAAGTTCAAAAGGGAGCTTCAAAAATGCTTGGCTCCATACCATGCAATCTACAAATATCTGTCAAGCAAAAGCAAACAATCACAGAATACTGATATTTTAATGAGAGCAGAAGATACACAAAATCTAAAGGTTGCAGAAGAAAGTTCAGAAGGTAAAGATATTCTGCAACAGAGAAAACATTCTCGTTTGTTTGTGCTCAGCAGAAATGAAGAGGCAGACAATTAAATGAACATACATTAACCGACATATTATGTCGGTTAATGTATGTTCATTAACTGTTTAGTTAAATTGATTAACTGACATACTATCACAGTTTGTAAGACGTTTGTTGAGTTATTACTATATTTAATAAAAATTAAGTTTCCATTAGTTATAAAAAATGTATTTTTGCTAGCTTTTGGAACTTACCCCCTTTTTGTATTGGTTCTTAGTCCTGTATAACACGGTTTTGCACAATACAAGGGTTTATAGGAACCTAACTACTGTGTTATTGAAGGGTTACCTGTACTTGATAGAAAAGAAATGTTCCCCCAAACTGATTATATCACACAAACTCTATGATTAAATCACTTATCTGTTATACCCCTTCCAACTTTTTGTCTGCCTCACCCACTACAGGCATGGCCCAGCATTACGTTTGCTGTCAGTTAAATGTGATAATACAACTGTAATATAATGTTTAAATGACATGTTGCACATGTTATTTTGATCAGAATACTTGAAATGAAAGCACTTCACTTGTGTAAAAGTTTAGAATTTATTTATTACTAATAAGAGTTTAACAGTCATACATTTTGTGCATGTTTTCTTTTCCACTTATTCAGTGATTAAAAATTTAAAAATAAGCTGGTTTACCTGTTAATTATCTTTGTCATATTTTTAGGTAAATTATTACTTTTAATTTTGTTTTATTTATTTTTATTTGATTAGGAAAATATAAGTTTTCCTAATCAAAGCAAAGTTGCCAGAGATTAGTATTAGCATTGGTATTGGCATATGATGCAAGAAAGCAAGCATCAGCCAAAAAAAAAAAAAAAAAAACCACTTCCCATTCACTTATCCGTTCTCTCCAAAAGTTTGTCCAGTTCTTTCTTGAATGTATTTAGGCTATCAACTTCCACAACAGCAGATGGAAGTTTGTTCCAGCAATCAATCACTCACAGGCGAAAGGCAAATTTCCATACATCTATTCTGCAACTGTCTCCTCAATTTCAATTTATACCCCCTCCAGTGAGCAATCTGAGCAAGAGGAAGAATCTCATCAGCACTGAGTTTGCTCAAACCATTCAAAGCCTTAAACACCTCAATCAGATCACCTCGCAGGTGCCTAGTCTCCAGTAGCTGCAATTTGCAGAACTTCAGCCTTTCTTGGTAAGAGCACCCCATTGCTCCCCTCACCAATCTTGTTGCCCTTCTCTATACTCCTATACTCGTTCCAACAGCTCTACATCCTACCTAAAATGAGGCCTTCAGACCTGCATGCAGTACTCAAGGTGTGGCCTGACCATCGCCTTATACAAAGGGATAATCGCATCCTTATCCCTGCTAGCAAAGTTCCTGTATACCATTGACAAGACCCCATGGGCTGCTCTGGCAGCCTTTCTGCACTGCACTGAAAACTTCATATCAGACTGCACAATTACCCCTAGGTCTTTTTCATTCTCCAGCACCCTGAGTGTAGTGGAGAATGAAAAAGCACAGTTGGTACGTTACTCTGGGGTTACTGCTGCCCATATGTAGTACTTTGCATTTGTCAATGTTAAACTTAAATTGCCACCTCTCAGCCCATCAGCCTGTTATACCTTCATCAATATCATTGATAAATATAGAATGTAACAATAGCCCCAACAGCAAACCCTGGGGAACTTCACTAATAACATTAGTCCACAACAAGCAGTGTCCATTGATTACTACCCTCTGTCTTCTTCCACTCAACCATCATTTTATTTATAACAGCAACTTTCCCTTAATGCCATACTGCTAAATAAAGATATTTTAATAAAATTAATACTAAGGTATGCTCTTTACTTGTGATATTGCTATTATATTACACTATCATAGTTGTTATAATCATCACAAAAAATAATGATCAGTTTGGTGTTTTTGTGAGAGTGAAATATCAAGTAGTTTTCCTTAGTATTAACCATTAAATACTTTTGACAGCTTTTTGTATTAGATTAGATTTAAGATTAAAGTTAAAATTAAGATAATTGACAACTTTGTTTAGATTAGAATAAAATGAATAATTTAAGTAAAAATATAATAGACAATTAATTGGTAAAACTGTCATATTTTTAAATTTGCAATCACTGAGGAGCAAAAGAGAAAATCCACAAAAATAGATGCATAAATCGATTATAAATATTTTACAGGTGAATTACTTTGATTTCAAGTATTTTTATTTAATTCATTTTCATGAATATATATTATATCCTGATTATTATCGTCTCAACAAAAAAAAAAAAGAAGAAGAAAATAAAAAACTTACTAATTCATCCTTCCACCAGCAAAGGACCCTGTTGTTCAAATAGTGAGTCATAATTAACAAAGAAAAACAACTTCTCCTTTAGTTGGTAACTTAGAGGCATGTGTATTTCTGTTGTCCAACATAAAGTTATCTGAGCAGTTTGCACTGCTCAGATAACTTCAAACACAAACATCTATTACAGCTCATGGGGTTCTCTCACTGATATACATGCATTTTGTCAGTAGAGACATGGAGGTGATTATCCTATATAAAAGGCAATGGTTAAGCAACATTTGAGTAATGTATACAGGTGTGGAAGCCTCATTTTAAGAAAGATGCATATCATTTGGAACAGGTACAGAGAAGAGCAACCAGTTTAGTCTGTGACACAAAAGGGTACTGTAATCATAAAAAGACTTTTACAGTAAGAGTACCCTTTTCAGCACTTGGAAACTAGGCACCTGTGAGGAGAGTTCATTGAATTATTTAAAACTTGAAGTAGATTAAGAACTAAATGCTGATGACATCGTTACTCCTTTGTAGACCACACACACACACAGAGCTATCAACTTAAATTGAAAAAGGATGATTGTAGGACAGATGTGTGAAAATTTGTTTTCAGCCAGAGTGTAATTGATTGTCGGAATCATCCGCTGTTGTCAAAGTGGCTAGTTTGAATAAATTTTCATCTGCTGTTGTGAATGTGACTAGTTCGAATAAATTTAAGGAAACAACAGACAAATTAGAGGAGATGGACAGGTGAGGCAAGTAGGTTTTTTTTTAGCCGATACTATAAGCTTGCTTCCTCTTGTGTCATTTGCCACTGCTAATACTATTGCTATTACATCTTTCTTCTTACTAAGTCTGTCATAGGTCCACCTTAGAACACTGTAGTTCTACCTCCCTCCCTCCCTGCATATATTTTTTTACAAATAATAGAAAAAAAGGGAGACAGACCAGGGACATAAATTTAGTTTTCTATTTAAAAGTTTTACAAGACCTATCAGATTTAGCATTAGTATTAGTCATATAGTGCAAGGAAACCCCAAGCTTTTGCTGCACCAGAATAAAAATAAAAAATAATAATTAATAAAAAAGTTTTACTAGGTCTACTAGATGCTAGATATAAATAACATAATGGATCATTAATCTTTTGCAGATAGACTACCCTGATGTACAACTGATGCGACCTGGTCAGCGGCAATCATGCACTACTATGAATCTCGAGAAACTGCTGGCACTGGAACAGGAGGAAGTGTCAGTTGGTTTAAACACTCGACATCGTATACATTCAGATGGATGCGATGATCAGTATCATCCCCACCTGCAGGTAGCAACTGTTTATTTCTTTTTTGTACTTATTTTAAATTTACATTAAATATATTTCAAGATATTAACATTGTTAATATATAATGAACATTAAAGAAGTTAATCTACCATTATGTTCAGAGAAGATTTATATGATTTTATACACAATAACCAAAATTAATATTAAAATGACTTGTACTACAATAAGTTTTTACTGCACACATTAAACTGGTTCATTATAAATCATGTTGGAATTATAACTTTTTCGGGTGAATGTATACTTCCTTTAATGAGCAGTTTTTGTCAACCAGAAAATGTTTAAAATTTTAAACTTGACAGTATTAGGATATTTAATAATTTTAGTTTAAGATGGTAAGTTTTGAATTTTTATCTAATTTCCATTGAGAAATTAGATCTGCCAGTCCTTTAACTGGTTTGGGTAATAATTTCAAATGATCCATATTTGGATTAAATAATCAACATTCTGGTAAATTTGTGTAATGAAAAAGGGCAACAACGTTTCTGATTTTTTTCCTTGATGGAAGTTGTTAACTGCTCTTTATTATTTATTACTATATATATATATATATTATTAATATATATGTATATACACTCATTAGCCAAAACATTGGCTTACTTTCGCCATGGTAACTGCTTGCACCCAGTGTGGCATGGACTTCAGAAGACTGGAAAGTATCCTGGACCATCTAGATAGAAGGATGCCCCAGACTTAGGAAATGGAGTGAGGTACTGATGTGGACTAGCAAATGCCGTGTTCCACTGCATCCCACAAATGTTCAATGGGATTGATGTCAGGGAAATTTGGTGGCCACGGGAGCATGTGAAATGCTTGGACATAATTCTTAAACCATTCCTGCACAATGTGGAGCTTGTGACACATAACTTGTCTTGTTGAAAGAGTTCAGAATCTACTGGTGCGGGTGTGTTTGGTGGGGATGAGAAGACCCAGTGATGTTCATGAAAACATCCCCCATCCATGATACCCCCTCTTCTAGCCTGTTTTGGTCCAATCAGGCAGTCTCATTGCAGTTCATCTTCTCGTTGTCAAATATGCACCCATCCATTGGCATGATAGAGCTAGAACCTTAAATTATCAGACCAGGTGACTCTTTTCCAGTCATCCAATGTCTAGGAATGGTGCTTGTATGCCCACTATAGGCAGAGGAAACAATGGTACACAACATTACACATCTGTAGTGTTGTGTACCATTGTTTCCTCTGCCTATAGTGGTACACAACACTACACATCTGTCCACTCCCCACACACTTTTTAAATCTCTGGTCTTCACAGAGCTCTGTGCTACACAGAGTACACAATATGGAGATGGGAGAAACCCCTGGTGCCATAAGACAACTAACACACTTTGCACTTTATAGGCAGAGCTATTGATGATGGTTGATCATCATGGGCACATGAACAAGTCACCTGCTCTGTAGGCTTATTCACACGAGCATCCACTTGATAATTGGCTTTGAAACATTGCTCTCTGTGCCCTGGTGATCTGCTGTTAATTGAAGGATTGTGAGCCCTCTGTTGTTCTGAACAGCACATGCCATCCACCTCAACTATCAACTGGTAGTAGTCTCCCCATCCTGACATGTTAGGTGGTTGTGTGTCCCTTTTTAGACCATTCTCACCACACCTTCACTACAGTGCCTGCAGTTGCTGAGATACTAGCCCACCTTTCCAGTGCCTTATATTAAATAATTAAACTTCATATCAACCAGTACTTGAAAATATTTTAATACTGTAACTAAAAACACTGTATTTACAATAAAATAATTAAAACTAATTTAAAATATATAAATAAAAACAATTAAAATATGACTGAAAACAGATATTAAACATTTAAAATATACCGTAACAACTGTAGCTTTCGGAGATGGCAGTCTCCTTTTTCAACAGCACTCATTTTGCTGTATGTCACATCCTTAAATAGTAGGTCCACGGCATTCGTTACATGGTTTCCCAGGAATGTGATTGATATTTCCCGTTTGCGCACCAGAACCGGAAATGGCTCGGGAGCACGCTACCCAAAACCATTCATCGTGTCCCAAGACAACCGTTTCAAAGAGAGGGTGTAAACCTACACCCTTATCTCTATTAATGGTATTACTGGCTGCCACAATGCGTAAGCTCTCGAGCCATTTACGGTTCCAGAACCCCTGTGCATGATCTGTGATAACAGCATCCTCCGGGGAGATCTGATGTTGCTTCTCTCAGAATTGCTCTGCCACAGCAGACTTCCCATAATTTGCAGTCTTTATTGCATTCATGTGTTCCCCCAGCCGGTCCTTAAGTCGCCGCCCCATCTCTCCCACATAGCATACCTCACAATCTGGGCATTTAATTTCATAAACTACCCCGCTGCTGGCTTCCTTCAGTATGGGGTCTTTAACTCTTGATATCGCTGTGTGCAACCTCCGTCCCAGTAGTTGCACACAGCATATTTGACATCATATAGGTGTGGAATTTTGTTTGTCTAGTACCACCATGGTCTTTCAAGACGTCATGTATAGGCAGGTCCATGGCACAACCATGGGTTTCCCTATTAGCACCATTGTGGCCAATTTGGCTATGGAAGAATTGGAATTGAGGATTTTTAAGGATTTGGAATTTCCCATACATAAATGGAAAAGATATATCGATGACATATTCACCATTATTCAGAAGGGGAGAGAAGATCAAATACTCAATGTGCTTAACAGCTTCTCCCCATTTATCCAATTCACCTCAGAGGTGGAGACAGAGGGAACCCTACCATTTCTTGATGTGTTGGTGGTCAGAGAAGGATTTAGGCTTAAGACCAATATTTATAGGAAGCCTATGTGCTGGGGTCAGTATACCCATTACAACTCGGCACAGACCAGCCAACACAAAAACAGAGTAGTCGAGGCTTTAATTAATAGGGTGGGGTCCCACTACCACCTCAGAGGATAAAGATAACAAGATTATCAGAGTCACAGCAGACCTTAAATGTGGTTACCCCCAGAGTGTCTTAGACAGACTGCATACGTTCCTTACTATCCGGGCCTCACGGAACGCGTTGCACGAATAGTTCGGGGTGTCAAATACGCTGTGTGCAACTACCGGGACGGAGGTTGCACACAGTGATATCAAGAGTTAAAGACCCCATACCGAAGGAAGCCAGCAGCGGGGTAGTTTATGAAATTAAATGCCAAGATTGTGAGGTATGGTATGTTATGTGGGAGAGATGGGGCGGCGACTTAAGGACAGGCTGGGGGAACACATGAATGCATTAAAGACTGCAAATTACGGGAAGTCTGCTGTGGCAGAGCAATTCTGAGAGAAGCAACATCAGATCTCCCCGGAGGATGCTGTTATCACAGATCATGCACAGGGGTTCTGGAACCGTAAATGGCTCGAGAGCTTACGCATTGGGGCAGCCAGTAATACCATTAATAGAGATAAGAGTGTATGTTTACACCCTCTCTTTGAAACGGTTGTCTTGGGACACAATGAATGGTTTCTGGTAGCATGCTCCCGAGCCATTTCCGGTTCTGGTGCAGAAATGGGAAATACTAATCACATTCCTGGGAAACCATGTGACGAATGCTGTGGACCTGCTATTTAAGGATGTGGTATACAGTAAAATGTACGCTGTTGAGAAAGGAGACAGCCGTCTCCGAAAGCTACAGTTGTTACGGTATATTTTAAATTTTTAATATCTGTTTTCAGTCATATTTTAATTGTTTTTTTTTAGATATTTCTTTAAATATTTTAAACTAGTTTTAATTATTTTATTGTAAATACAGTGTTTTTAGTTACAGTATTAAAATATTTTCAAGTACTGGTTGGTGTGAAGTTTAATTATTTAATATGAGCTTTCCCAGCCTCGTAGGCCTATTTAGAGATATTTCTAGTGCCTTGCAAACTGTTGATTCTTGCTCAAGGATGCTATGTTAATATCATTACTAGCTTCGTTGAACTTGATAATTTTGAGAATTTTGTCCTTTAGAAGATGTAACATATAACAAGTTATTGATACATTCAAAAACTTACTGTTTGAATTTATAATAAGTAGTTAATCAAGTATTAAAATTTTTCAAAGTATTGAAGGCATTTTTTTTGTGGAAAAAATGCCACTGAAAATTACCATAAATTTTTTTGAATTAATCACCATTAAATGAAATGTACTTCCATAGTACTTGGAAGCACTTCCATGTTATGCATAGTACTTGGCATATTCAATAAGCAATGGCTAAAAATTGCATAATAGAGGTCATGTGTTACATGTATCAGATGATTGAAATGTTTAAATTATATATAAATAAAAAATTTTTTTACCTTTATTCCCATGCAGTCTCTGTTTTAAAATAGGAAGTCTAAACATATAAACAAAAAAATGTGGGAAAAAAAAAACAAGTTTGCTTAGTCAAGGAAACACAATTTTCAGTGTATAAATTCAGTAATTCCCACACCAATTGCAAGGAATATGTTTCTGAAAGTTGTTGCATTTGGAAAACTACAGTTGGCAAGACCCATGAAATATAGGGGGGGTGAGGATAAACCATAAATATGCCAATAATGTATATATGAAAAAAACATGGTATACTCATTTTCCATTTATATAACATAAAAATATGATAAGATTGATAATATCATATTAAAAGAAATATACATGCAAAATGTTGATCATCTTCCTGGATTTCTCTTTCATTGATGCAGAAAAACATGGTATTCTATGAGGTGTTATAAAAATAAGTTTAAAACACGTTTTTGAAACGTATGAAGGTTAATTAGAAACACAAAAATCTATAAAGAAGCAGTAAAATATCCAACAACATACTGTATATGTGGTACTGATAAGTAAATCATTCAAAATAGCTGTAGTGGTTCCCAAACAGTGTGTGTCTCAGCCTCTTGTTGTTCCATGGCCCTCTTGATGTTATCAGTTTTTTAGGAGCATCAGTGACTTTTTTTTCCCCTTTACAAATATGTATTCATGGGCCAATTTGCATGTTGTGTGCGGTGAAAACCTGGAATAACTTATGGGGAACCTTTCCTCCACTGCATGAGATCGACTAACTACAGCGCCAATTGAAGAGACCTTTTAGAAATTCCTCCAGTGATCGATGGATTCAAACCTAGACCTCCCCAAATTATGACAAGTGGTACAGGCACTTCTCAACTTATGTAAATTCGACTTTACATAAAAAACTTACGTAAAGTCGAATGGCCAGTGCAAATTGAAAAAAAAAAAAAAAAATATATATATATATATATATATATATGTGGAAATGTATTTTGCATCCTGTAGGAATAAATGAAGTTATTGTGAAAATATCGTAATGTGAACCCCCATAACACATTATTTTATTTATTTATTTTTATTTTTTGGTGATTCATTCCAAGACCTTGGAAGTTAATTTCGTATAGCCGGCCCGGCTATGTTGTCCGGCCGGAGAATGAACTACACTTTCATTGTTATCATATGTTCCATTATAGGAATCAATTTTGAATGCCTCTGCGATATTTTTCTAAAGCATATTTCTGGAGATCACGACCATAACCAATTTGCACTTTCCAATTTATTGAACTTTTCTGTTAGTGCAATCTAATATAAACGGGCAGCAAACTCAATATTGCATTTGCGATACTACCAATAACTGGAATTCTGTGGGTTTTTACGTTATTTTGTTACCCCTTCACTGAAATCTTCAATCATATAAAAAACATAAATTAAATTTTCAGAATTTTCTCTTCATTCTTGTTTACTTGTTACAATGATGAAGGGAAAGGGACAAATGGAAAGTGCAAGTGGTGGCAGTGCTAGGAAATGAAACAAAAATGATTAAGAAGTACGAAGTAAGACAACATTTGTGATCTATTGTAGACCTTCCCAACCAGTGTGCCACAAGAGATTTAGTTTTATAAAATTTTCATGGGTATAAAAAATCAAATCCAATTTGTACAACCCTTTGAAATTGTATTGGTTTGTAATTTTATTATATGAAAAGATATAAGAGCCTAATTAGAATGCATTGTGGCATCACTGAGTATGGCTGAATATGATTTCCTCCAGCCACTGATTTTAGTTTATAAGCACTTCAGTTTGACCTTTGTTGGAAGTATAAAAATTAAGTTTTCTTTCTTTTTTTATATTTACTCTTTTTTTTAACTTAAAATTTGAAAAATATCTTTTTAATGCAAGGCAATAAAATGATTTAAATCATTTCTTATGCAAGAAAAATTTTTATAATTTAAAAATAATCAGAAAATCAGCGGAACACTTTAAATATATATGATAATGTTTTTTTCTCTTATCTTTGATAAAAATCGATTTTTTTTTATATGAAAATCGAGTTCAATATCACCGTTTAAATGAGAACAAATGAGATTTTACTTATTTTAGTCGCCATTTGTTTTTTGTTTTGCCTATCGGTTTTTTCAAATCATTTTGAACCAGCTTTCACATTTTTCTGCTGAACAGATATACATATAATAAGTTATTGCTTACTTTTAGATATAAAAATCAACGTTTATATACTAAAAACAAATAATTATTCAAAATATATTTATTAAATTGCTTCATTAAGAACTTTTTATATTTAACCAAATTTAATTTTTGTAGATATTTGTTTTCCACCCATAATGAAAATCTTTTTGAACAGAGCTATAAAGTCATCAGATTCAAGGGACAAAGTAGTCAAAAAAAAAAAAAAAAAAAAAAAAAACCCAGATAAAGCCGGTATTTAAACGATATAATGAGGAATATATTAAATATGGATTTGTATGATCCTATAATACTTCTGTTCCTCGACCCACGTCTTATTTGCCTAAAAGAGTTATCAAATGAAGCAATGGTCCCAAGTAAACTATGCCAGAACCTTACCATGAAACATCTACCATGTGCAGAAAAAGATTTGAATTTTTTTAAGCATCTTCAAATGCAAAATAGGAAGCAAAATTCTTTTATGAATTCGATTACAACACTATCAAATAGAGTTCAAGAGGCTGGTTATAAGGTCACCCAATTGGTAGCCAAATTCAAAATGCTCATGCAATTGCAGAATCCCTTATTTTACCAGCCTGCATTGAAATTGTTAATGCTATGCTTGAGGGAAAAAAGCAAAGCAAATTAAAAAAGTGCCACTTTCAAATAACACTATTAGTAGACACACTGAAGACATATCAGATGACATAGAAACAAAATTAATTCAGAGAATTATTGAATCTAAAAAAATTTTCATTGCAAATTGATGAATAATAGCACTAGTTAGAATCATTAAAGAGAAATGCTTGAAAGAACATTATTTGTTTGCAAAGAACTGCCAAATCACACTACTGGGGTTGAAATATTCAAAGTGGTAAATGAATACTTTGAGATATATAAGATATCATGGAAAGATTGCTTAAGCTTGTGTTCTGATGGTGCAGCAGCAATGACTGGAAGACCTAAAAGCTTTCCGTCCAGAGTTCTTTCTGAAAGCCCGGAAATTCAGGTAATACATTGTTTTATTCACAAAGAAACTCTCGTATCTAAAAGTTTGGCTGTGGATCTGAATTCCACATTACAAGATGTTATCAAGATGGTGAATTTAATAAAATCCAAGCCGTTAAAGTCTTGTCTGTTTTCAGGTTTGTGTGAAGAAATGGGGTCAGAAGTCAGAATACTACTCTCTGCTATTCACACTGAAGTTCTTTGGCTGTCCAAAGGATGAGTTTATGAGCTAAGAGAAGAGTTAAAATTTTTTTTGTGAATAATTCTTACTTTGCAGATTTAATGCAGGATAGTTATTGGCTCCAAAAAGTAGCTTACTTTTTGGATATTTTTTTTTTTTTATTCAGGTGCTCAAAAATTTGAAACAAAAAAAAAGCCAACACGAGAACCACGGGAAACTTGTTAGTAACTTGCGAATCACTCATTCATAACTTGCCGCCATTGTTATACAATACAACGTGTGCACTGAACTAGATAGAGTAAGGTCTAATGGAAAACTAGATAGCGTAAGGTCTAACGGAAAACTAGACAGCGTAAAGTTTAACGGAAAACTAGATAACGAGTATAGTAGTATCAATTAATCAGTAAAATTTAGTAATCTTATTAAATTTCATTGTCAATTGAATTGTACTTTAACTAAATAAATATAGCGACCTAGTTTTTACAAACGTAACATCATAAATTAATACATATAAGTTGACAGGAGATAAAGTCATATAACATAACTCAGAGATAACATTCGATACCAAAATACATACATATATATATATATATATATATATATAGTGATATAACTGCATTGGCATATAAGTTTAGGGTTATATTTTGTATCGGAATTTTATTGAACTTGAATAGAAATAATGACTCAGACCAGAGCAGCAAAGCAAAAGGCTCAAACTAATGGAAGTGCTGTGGCACAGGGGAGAACTGAGGGGGGCAGTTTTCTGAATCACAGTCTATTGAAATGCACTACTTGTTTGATGTTTGTGGAGCAATCAGGAACAGGACATGATATTGCCAAGGAGAATGTTTTGTGTGTGCGCGTGATGTAAGGAGTGCGAGGGAAATCGGGCGCCAACTCAGCATTGTTATGGGCTTATATGAGAGCTTGAAGGACAGGGTGGATGCCCTCGAAGGATTTATATTGAGGGGCCCACCAAGCTCTCAGCTGCCCATATCAATGCCAGAGCTTGCACTAGAACATCAAGCAACACAGTGGCAAACCTCAAGGCAGAATGCGCTGGTCCCAAAGGAACTAGTTGTTGTAGGTGACTCTATTGTCAGGGAAACGGGGAACATATTGTGCAAAAAGGATAGATGGAACAGGACCAGGGTATGTCTAGCAGGGGCAAAGGTTGATGGCGTTGTAGAATAGATACCATCTTTTAAGGGCACAAAGGGTGATATTGTTGTACACATTGGCAATAATGATATTTAGAGTAGGAGACCGGCATAATTACTTAACAAGTAGAAGTCAATGCTGAAAAAAAAAAAAAAAAAAGCCATGAGTTAGGGTTGAATTTGAAAGTGTCTGCAATTCTGCGTAGACACGATAGGAGGGAGTATATGATGAGAGCCTTGTCTATCGATTCGGCCCTGGAGAGATTGTGCAAGGCTGAAGGGGTAGAATTTTTCTCAGCCTGGTCTGTGCTTGTTAACAGGAGAGACTGCTTCTACAGGGATGGGATACACTTAAATATAAAGGATGCAAGAATATTTGCTGATGCTATCAAGGCAGAGTTAAGTGGGTCGGAAAACTGCTAGCTTGGGGGGATACATGGACTAATAGATTAAAAGTAGCTGCTGGCAGAGGTAAAAGTGATTCTTGCACTACTTCTATTGAAATGCAGTTGAGCAGCAGCCTGGAAAGCAAGGTAATGGGGGATTTCCAGGACTACGGGAGTCATAGTGGAACAAGTGAATACATGGGCTGTGTTAGGGTAACTAAGAGTAGAAACAGGTGCATGTATACTTGCATTTACACCAGTGCTAGGAATATAGTTAATAAATTTGATTAGCTTGAAGTGCTAATCAAGACATCAAAGGTAGATATTGTTGGGATATCAGAGACATGGTGTCACACAGACATAAGCAATGCAGAATTGGAATTTGGGGAGTACAATGTGTACAGAAAGGATAGACGGGACAGAAAGGGAAGAGGGGTTATGCTGTTTGTTAAGAAACACATAAAATCTAAGGAAGTGCATCCAATTGATGTTGGTGGACAATGCAACGTTGAGTTTGTTTGTGACAGCACTGGGAAAGGAAAAATGAGAGTAGGTGTGTGTGTGTTATAGCCAAATGAATCTGATGAGTATAATGAGCAATTGTGCTGAGAAATAAGAGTGGGCCAGGAAATCAGTGTGTTATAATGGGGATTTTAATTTCCCAGAGATTGACTGGAATTTGTGGGTTGGTCACTCACACACTAGCAAGGCTTTGATGGATTTATTGGATGATTGTTTTCTACAGCAGCATGTTCGGGAGGCAACTAGAGAGAGTAATACTCTTGATCTGATTATCAGTAATGATTCTTCATGCATCAAGAATCTGCAGATAAAGGAACCACAAGGTGGCAATGATCACAGTGTGCTGAAGTGGGATTTACTCGAAGCGGTAACTACCATCAAGGGTAAAGGGAAGGGTTTTTGCTTTCGTAAAGGTGACTACGGTCTGAGACATACTTAAATTCTATATGGCAGGACCAACTGATGATGTTACCAACAGCAAATTCAAAATGGGAAACATTGAAAGAATTAATCTTGGAAGCTACTAGGCTTTTCATACCAACAAAGAAATATTGTTCAAGATATAGGCCTAAATGGATGTCAGATGAACTAATTAGACATGTGACAGAGAAGAAAAATGCATGGGATACATATAAATTAACATGTGACACAGAAGCCTATGATAGATATAAGCTGGTCTGTAACCAAGTCACAAAGGAGGTTAGGCAGGCAAAGGCAGATTACGAGAAATCTCTGGCAAAGATGGAAAGAAAAACAGCAGAGTTTTATTACTTATGTAAACTCAACAAGGAAGGAAATGAATCAGATTGGTCCACTTGATATCGATGGTTCAACTGTTAATGATCCTGCTCAGGTAGCCAACAAACTAAATGAATATTTTTCATCTGCATTCACACATGAGAAGTTATTCAGGGAAGGGAATGCCAGAGATGTATTCACCTCCGGCAGTAAGGTAGATTATCTTGTAATAACTAAGAGTAAAGTGGAGGAGAAATTGTTGAAGATAAACATGAGAAAGGCACCTGGGGTGGATGGAATCTATCCAGTTATATTAAAGAAGGAGGAAAAGGAAGTAAGCAAACCCTTGGCCATAATTATGAGAGCTTCCCTGGACTCAGGGGAGGTACCCATGGACTGGAGATTTGAAAATGTGATCCCAATTCACAAAGGAGGATCAAAGGGGCACAGGTAATTACAGACCTGTTAGTTTAACTTCTGTTCCAGTGAAATTAATGGAGGCACTGGTTAAAGAAGCATTGCAGGATCATCTAGACAAGATTTCAGTTATAGCTCGGACACAGCATGGGTTTGTTAAGGGGAAGTTTCGTCTGACTAATTTGATTGGATACTATGATGTAGTCATAAAAGAACTGAATGTAAAGAATAACTTTGATTTTAGAATAACTTTGGATCTTAGAAAGGCTTTTGATACTGTTGCACATGGAAGACTGCTGCACAAATTGTGGCATTGGAGAAAAATTGCTGCTATGGATAAAGGGATGGTTGAGTGGGAGAAGACAGAGAGTGGTAATCAATGGACACTGCTCTTCCTGGACTAATGTTATTAGTGGAGTCCCTCAGGGTTTGGTGTTGGTTCCATTGTTGTTTTCTGAATTTACATACGATATTGTTGATGGTATATCAGCTTACTGTCCAAGTTTGCAGACGATATGAAGGTTGGCAGGGTCGTTAATGATACTAATGACAGTACACTGCTGCAACAGAATCTAGAAAAGTTGAGCAGATGGGCTGAGAGGTGGCAAATGAAGTTTAACATTGACAAATGTATAAAGTGATGCATATGTAAAGCAGTAATCCCAGAGTAACGTATCAACTCTGTGGTACAACACTGACAGTGGTAGAGAATGAAAAGGACCTGGTGGCAATTGTGCAGGCAGATATGAAGTTTTCTGAGCAGTGCAGACAATCTGCAAGAGTAACTCATGGTGTCTTGTCAATGATATAACAGGAATTTTTCTAGCAGGGATAAGGAGGCAATTATCCCCTTGTGTAAGGCAATTGTCAGGCCACACCTTGAGTACTGTATACAGGTCTGGAGGCCTCAATTTAAGAATAATGTAGAGCTGTTGGAATGAGTACAGAGAAGGGCAACAATTAGTGAACAGAACAAAGGGTTGCTCTTACGAAGAAAGGCTTAAGTTTTGAAAATTACAGTATCTGGAGACTAGGCACCTGCGAGGTGATCTGATTGAGGTGTATAAAGCCTTGAATGGTTTGAGCATGCTCAATGCTGTATAGATTCTTCCTCTTGCTCAGAATATTCTTCTGAGCAGGCATAAATTCAAATTGAGGAAAGAAGGTTGTAGGATAGGTGTGCGGAAGTTTGCCTTTAGCCAGCGGGTGGCTGATTGCTGGAACAAATTTCCATCTTTCGTTGTAGAAGTTGATAGCTTAAATAGATTCAAGGCAGAACTTGACAAACATTTGGAGTGAGGGGATGAGTGAAATAGTGTATTTTTTTTGGCTGATGCTATATAAGCTTGGTTTCTTGCATCATGTGCCCTTGCTAATGCTAAATGCTAAACTTTTAGCAGTCAAATGCGTTTCCCAGTCCCACACCTTCTCTCTGCATTCTCGGTTAACAGATGGTGCATGTTATCGTTAATGGCAGTAGAAATCAATAGCATGTATTGATTAGTTTTTTTCTCATTATTAAAAGCAGATTTTTGGAGTTCACGAGTGTTCGTAAGTTTCAGCCTTCACTGCCGAAATTTACTTATGAGTATACCCTCCAGACTGCCTATCTTAAGGTGTTTATCCCCTCTTCACACTGTTTTAACCTGATAGGAAAAAAACTTCTACTTCAACTACCGATAACACGCACTGTCTGTAGTAGTTGTTTTCGTATTGGGTTAAAACAACGGGAAGGGAGGATAAACACCCCAAGACTGAGACAGTCTGACTGTGTACCCAAAAGTAAATTTTAGCTCATTCATGAACTCCGATAATCTGCTTTTAATAATAAGAAAAAAACTAATCAATACATCGTTATCAACTTCTACTGCCACTACTGATAACACGCACCATCTGTTTACCGGGAAACGCTTTTGACTGGTAAAAGTTTCTCATGCTTCTCGTGTTCGCTTTCTTTACCTTAGCCAAAAATTTGATTGGAATCGAAATCCATTTGCATTATCCCTAGAAATTCCAGCATTACATTTTTCAATGAAAGAAAGAGAAGAGCTGTCTTTGTTATTGGATTTTAGGAGCATCGGCATCTAAGGCCATGTTGCTCTGTGTATATTGTCTGTAAATTTCATGTAAGCCATTGTCGATTTTCTGTTTGCTGGACTGAAAACCAAAGTGTCCGGGAGAAAAAACCATGTTACCCTTGCCTGAGAATGTCTAACTCAGTCATGTTGTGAAAAGACTCATAAAAATTCCTCCCGTCATCGACGGGATTCAAACTCAGTTCTTTTCCACACGATGTGGGGTGGACATCGATTCTGCCCCTTTCTACTCACAATGGCGGAAGAGATGTTAATTTTAAGAAATGATCGCACCCTTCAAGTACAGTTTAAAGAAATTGATTATCTGAATTTTGGTTAATGGGGTGAAAGGAGTTTCCTTCAATCAGAGAAAAACCAATTGACACTCTTCTTCCATTTGCTACCTCCTATTTGTGCGAACCGTTTCTCGTCAATGGTGACTATCAAGAATTCAAAGAGATCATCATTAAAAAGGCTGGATCAGGAATTAAGCATAGCCATTTCAAGAATAAAACTTGATATAAAAATGTTATGGTCACCAAAGTTAAAGTTTCTCATTAAAAACAATTTGGAAAGATTTTAATTGGAAGTTTTGTATGAATTTAGTATTAAATATTTAATACCTTCTGTAGTATTTATATTTTACTTTTCTTATCATAATTATATATGTAATATAACACAAATATAGTAAATTTTTTTACAAATTCTTTATAGACACCCCAAAATCTGCCCAAGTGTATCTCTGTGTGTGCCGTACAAAATTTATGAATTTTTCAAGTGTGCCCTGGCGCGAGAAAGGTTGGTAAGCATTGATCTGTTGCACAGGAGTTAGGTCTCACTGCTTCAACAGTGAATACTATTTTAAAGGACAGTGCACATATAAAAGAACATATTAAAGGATCAACACATTTAAGATCAACAGTGCTCACAAAACAGCATTCAGGTGATATATCAAGATGGAAAAACTATTAATAATATGGATAGAAAATCAGATTCAGAAGCAAGTGCCCCTGAATCTAATGGCCATTCAAGCAAAAGCAAGAAGTATTTATGAAGATATTAGGGATAAATACAGCGAACCACAAGCCAAGTTTGTGACAAGCAACCGGTGGTTTAATAGGTTCAAGCATTGTGCTGTTTTCCACAGCGTTAAAGTAAAATTTTTGTAATTTTGTACACTTTAATTTTCCTATGCATGAAATAAAAAAATTAATAAATAATTTTATTTACATGTTCATCAAACATTTATTTTTTGCTTCAAATTCAGCATCTATAATTGTGACTGCTCCATAAGCATTTAGAGAAATTTGGACTTACATAAGTTGGAGAGTGGCTGTATACTGTCACAGAGCAAGGCCTTCTCGTGTACAACAAAGATTAGGTAAAGTTCCATTGAACTCAATGGCAATTGAACCTCAGTGGAATGTTCACTCATTATTTGATGAATGCTTACTTCAAGAGACTGCTCAGCTAGTTTTGAGAGTCACCTGCTCCCATCAGTTAATGAAAATTATGGGTGCATTTTTTCTTTTTGCTTCTTCCTCCTCCTACCCTCCATCTACAAATTATTGGATGTAATGGTTGCTTTATAAGGTTTATAAAAATAGCTGCTGATTACAATTCAGATAAATCACAAAGGTTGAGTAGATATAATATTCATGCACATATAAATATTAAAGGAGAGAGAAATGAAATGTGATTAAAATTATGTATTGCATTTTATATATCAACCAGTGTTTATATTTCAGTGATGCATAGTACCTGACATTATTCAAATAAAAACACCCAAGACATTAGTTTGCAGTTGACCAGTCACAAATTACATAATAGTGGCATGTTCCATATAATGTGAAAAACATTCCTTAATAGAATGCAGGTTTATAACAAAAATGGATGTTACAGAAGTATGTTAAAAAAGGAATTACTGTATATTTTCTTAATTTCTAGTATTCTGTGCATCATTTCTGTGTTATACGTGTATTACTTTCATCAAAAGTGAAGAAAGGAGGTCATATATAAAGATTTTCTTACGCAGGATTATTTGATTTAATCATTTATTTCAGAGGAAATTAGATATTTTATAATTTGTTAAACATAAGCTCCCTCAGTAACTAGTTTGGATGAATGCTAATGTGCATGTATTTATTGCTTAATTGAAATAATAATCATATTAAAAATAATTTTTATTTATATTAAATATAAATATTTTTTGCAGCTGCCACTTGAATTCCAAACAATGCTGCACCGTGGGGAGGCACTGCTTAAGTCCAATCGCAGTTCTCACAGCAGTGATACCTCATCAGCTTATTCAGGATCTGATACAATGCAGTCTATTCAGTCATCACTGGAAGATCAAGAAGTGGATCTGTCAGGGCTTATTGAGAGTGTTGTTGATTCAGATGAGGAAGAGGAATTAGTGGAAACTTTAGATGTAAGTATTGACCTAGATAATTAACAAATGAGCCATAAGTCTACTTTTGTCTCTTTGTGGAATTGATTGGAAAAGGCTGACCCCGCTAGCCAGGTGGGTAAAGTGCCTGCCTGGCAACCCATAGGTCGCGGGTTCGAATCCTGCCTCAGGCTTGGATCAGAGTAAAATGCAAAAACTTTGGGAGGTGCATTATGGCCACAGAAACCGATGTGCCAACAACTAACAAAAAAAAAAAAAAAAAAAAAAAAAAGATTGGAAAAGATATTTCTAATGTTTTTCATGGGTGAAGTATTATTACTTCAGTTTTCTAGTACTGCAGTATTTAACAACCAAAAATAAAAAAAATTTAAATATTAAAACTGTCAATATAAATTTTAATATTCCACCAGTGTGATCCTCAGTTTTGATCTGCATTATTGTTTATTGTTTAATTATGAAGTATAGTCATAAAAGATTCTTTATGGTTCCGTATTTGTATACAAAATGCATCAATTGCCAATTCCTGCACTGATTTTTTTGTATAACTTTTTATTTTGACTTCAGTTTATTTTACTCTGCATCAAAAGTGAAAGTGTGTATTAGTAGTGAGCTACTGGCAAATCTCATTTTCATTTTCATCATACAGTTATTGGGACTGGAATACTTGTTATATTCTATAGACTTTACAGACTTGTGGGACTAGTGTTATGGCATGGTTAATGCTTTATGTGGAGAGACTGGAGCACTTTTTTAATGGCGATTCAAAGAACAAAATGAAACAAATACTACTTGTGCTGGGTTGAAGGTTGAAAAACCAGGACTTTACGACACATTCTACTCGAATTTCTATAGATTATAATTTTCAGGAACAACAAAGAGGACAATTGTTCTAGAAAATAGAAGTAGAGGGAGTAAATGAAGAAGAGAAAAATTTAGTGTAATTAGTCTGGAGATGAACCTTGAATGGATGTTGACTAGTTGATGCAAATGGTAGAAATAGTTTAAAAGAAAAAAGGCCATATATATTGTATATTATAAGACAGTGCACATGAAAATATGTAGAAAAAGCATGTAACAAAAATTGTACATTGGTAGTGGGTGGGGAGTAAGTTTGTTTTGGAGGTGATTGATTCTTCCAAGTACTCTCTTTTGGATAAAGTCAAGAGTTTAGATCAGATTTGGGAACAAATATCTCATAGTAAGAGGGATTTGAGATTTGTACATAATTAATGGCTGGAACAAAAGATTGTAGCTTTTTCAAATGCAGAAGAAGCAATGTTATGGAGGTTTGTGCCAAGAAAAGTAGAAATTAAAAGAGGTAAAGAAATGAGTTTTTATTTAGAAAATTGTTGAAGATGAACAAATGTGAAGCAGATTCTTTCTTTCTTTCTTTCTTTCTTTCTTTTTTTTTTTTTTTTGTGGAAGGTAAATCAGGATTATCGATAACTAGGTTCTTCCTTCCTCTATTAGAGAATTATTTGTGGATCAGAATTTAACTGTGAGTAGGAGTTCCAGTTAATGAAAGAAGATAATTGATATGTTAAAGGAAAAAGAGGTGAAAGAACAAAATCTAGGTTATTCCAACATTGATTGGAGAAGTCTGAAGACAATGAATCATTCACAATAAGGAAAACCAGATATTCAGTTGTAAAAGACAGGTGACAAACAGAATGGGATCTTGCTTTAAAGGTATTTATGCCAAGCCTGAACAAATGTATTTGAAAATTAATAAAAGATTAAATGTTTTGGACAGTGTAGTCAATTAGTGTTGCCACCAGTACATCCTGTATCATGGTGACTTTATTTACTCTTCCCACCCATATTTCAACAAATTTGTGTACCATACTATCAGGGTTGCATCATCACGAAGCATGAAAGTAGTTTCCTAGTTCCCTGGCCTGCACAGTTACAGATCTCAGCCTAATATTTGTAGAATAAAGCTAAAGGGGCTACTTCTGTCTTCTACCTAGGACTTAAGAGAGCTACTCTCATTTTTCATAGTATGAATAAGGCGCCTCTGTAGCCAGGTGGGAAGGAGCAGCAGTGCGTAGCACATGCTTCTTGATTAGACCGGGGTTCGAGCCCTTCACCACCAAATACGGAGGATGCAGAAAGGTCAGGGAATGACCACCGCATATCCCAGAGCAATATGGCCTTAGTTGCTAATGCTCCTAAAAACCAAAATAACAGCAACAAAACTTAGTATGAATATACCAGGATAGTACCATCATATTTTTTGGAGGCCATTCCAGGGTCAATAACTGCTGTTCTGAAGGCATATAGTGGTCTCACATAATAGTAAGGTAATGTTTGTAATAAATTGTCTACTGAATATAACAGCACATTTTCTTATAAATTTAGCACACTACATCATAATTTGCCATATGCACCTTATCATGTGTTTATAATGTCAAAAAGTATATGTAATGAATGTGTAAATTAAATGCCTTTGTAATTTTTAGAGTCTGACGGTTCGAGATACAGTGAGAGAATGTTTAGAAAAAGACCCATGTGAGAGAACAGAAGATGATATAGAAGTTCTCTTGGAATTCATGCAGCATCTTCCAGTAAGTCTAGAGATAAGCTATATGTTTAACTTACATATACTTTAATTCAAGAAAAATTAATATTTTAAATTTGAGAATTATATCTCATATAATAAATTTAATAACTACATTCAAAAAGTTCCATGAGTAGGCATGTGAAGTGCATTTTGAATCTCAAGTGCTTAAACACTTAAACTCCATTTTTGATTAATAATATATAATTGAAGTTGCCTCTAATTTTGAAATTTAGCCATATTATATATTTTATAAAATGTATGTAAATAAGATATTGTATAAAAAATATATGTATTTATAAAACATTTTTAAAAATATATTATATTTTTATATACTGTATTTTATAATTTTTAAAATTTCAAGCATTCAATTAAGGTTAAGCAACTGCAGTAGGTTGTATCTCTTTCATAACATTTTTTTGTGTGTTTGTTTGTCTGTCTGTCTAGTCACTGATAAAGTAGAATTGAAATTATCTCTAAACTTTAAAATGTAAACACTTTTTTTATATATAAGTGTAAGTAAGTTTGTTTGTTTGTTATTTGGTTTTTAGGAGCATTAGCAACTAAGGCCATATTGCTCCGGGGATATGCGGTGGTCATTCCCTGACCTTTCCGCATCCTCCGTATTTGGTGGGCACGGGCTTGAACCCCGGTCTAATCAAGAAGCATGTGCTATGCACTACTGCTCCTTCCCATCTGGCTACGGAGGTGCCAATACAGTAAGACCCCCGTATCCGTGGGGGATACGTTCCAAGACCTACTGTGGATATAAGCAAATACCCGCTGACCCCATATATAACATGATTTTCTTGTACATACATACATACGTATAATAAAGTTTAATTGATAAATTAAACACACAGTAAGACATTATTAACGTTAAATATGGTAATAACAAAGTACAGCAGACTCTCGATTTACCGAGATTGGATTAACCAGGACACTTCAAGACTCATGAGCAGGAGCAGCAGTGCATAGCACATGCTTCTTGATTAGACTGGGATTTGAGCCCGTGACCTCCAAATACGGAGGATGTGGAAAGGTCAGGGAATGACCACCGCATATCCCCGGAGCAATATGGCCTTAGTTGCTAATGCTTCTAAAAATAAAAATAAAAAAAAGTAATAAAAAAAATCAACCAGAAATCATAAAATTCAAGTAATAATGAGAATAGGTATAAACAGATAGTTTGGAAGTCATAAATAAGCGACAAGAACTGGCATTATAAGTCATCATTGGGAGATTAGTGTATCTGTTATCTTGCACCCCCCATTATCTTCACACCTACCACTCAAAACAATAAAAAAAAAAAAAAAAAAGTGACCAAATGTTTAGTTTGATTTAGTGTGTTGTGTTCTGTAATACCGCAAAAGGACAAATTTTGTTTTGTTATTTATGTCAGGGATGTTGGATTTTTTTTTTTTTTTTTGTTTAGAAACTGTGAAAATGATGGACAAACACAAGAGTTGTGCTTTCAAATTATTCAAAAGTTTGAAAACAATGCATCCGTTAAATCTCTAAAGAACCATTATAATGTTGGTGACCAAACCATACAAGACATTGTAAAAAATAAAGGGAAGCTATTCAATTTAAAATCGACATCAGTAAAAAATAAAGGGGAAGCATCGTATTGAACACTCAAGTAGTATGTGTTACGATTTTTCGGGGTTTTTTCCCTGTGGTTAACCATGGGGGTAACTGAATCAGCGGATACAGGGGCACAACTGTGTGTGTGTGTCTCTGTGTTTTTTTTTATATTTTCATTTGGAAGGAATTTCCGTGTGGCCTTCATTTAGCTGAGCTTTTGATAGTAGCAAAAATATACATTTTCCATTATTATTATTATTATTATTATTATTATTATTAGCCATATGATGCAAGGAAGCCTGAGGCTTATGCTGTACCAGCCAAAAAAAATTCCCCAAGTTACCCTGAGAGAGAGAGAGAGAGAGAGAGAAGTAGAAAGGAATCACCAAGAAAGAAAAGAATGATGATATCCAGCTCAGGACCCTGAGTTTGCTAAGCCCATACTCACCAGATGTGAGCCCCATTAGTTCTATAGTTTCAGAGCATCCTGCATTTAATCCTATGAGTAACCAGTTTTATCAATATATGTTGCAGCTGTATTATTTGGAAATAATTTTGGTATGTTCTATAATGTTTTTGTAACCTTTATTATGTAGTAATTTTGGCTATGTAGTAGGTTGTAGTTTTGCCAGTGGCAAAACTAACTCCCCCGCCATGAGAGTCACAAGCAGGCCCTATATTCTTTAACAACCAAAACCAACTATCCTGGCCCATTTGCTGTCACATTTTTTTAAATTGTATATTTTGTACCCCCTTGATTCTGACAATAAGATTCTCCAAGTCTTGTCTAGGTTCATTTCCTTTCTCAACAGGAATTTTTATGGGCTTGTTTCACACCATAGCTAAATTAGTTAGTCTTGTTTTTTTTTTTTTTTTTTTTTTTTTTAATCATAGAAACTTATTTAATAGAACAGTTTATCATAAACAAGATAGATTTAGATCTATTTTTTTACACAAAATTGCTTTCAGTGAAAATTGAATAAATACTATTATACTAAACTTAGTTGATAAGGATAATTGGTGAATGAATTCAGTTAATTTAGAAATTTGTAATTCTGCTCCTAAGTGGAAAAGAGATAAGCAGAATTATTTGACATACCAATTACTTACTGACTCAAAATTTGCAATTACTGTTTGATATGTAATTCAGTCAATAGGTACCGAGATAAAAAAAAAATGAACTTCTGTTATTTATTTTATATAATCTATAAGTTTGCATCATTTAGTAATATTACAAACTTAATAATTGTATTATTGTTTTATGAAATATTTTAACCATTGTAATAAAATTTGATGCTTTCCAACGCTTATGATGGTTATGTACCTACTGTTTGGTGGCAGTTCAGTAAAAAATTGAAAATCTAGAGGCATTTTTTTTTTTGATTTTTAAAGCAGTGTTATTGAGTTTTGTGATCTCGAATATTCCATGGTATAGTAGTTTTGTCACTTGTGCAGATGGGTCTGGGTTTGAATCCTGTTAAAGACTGGGGGATTTCTTAAAAGTCTCTTCAATCAGTGCTGTAATTATGTAGTTAGACTATCTCAAATGTTAGAGATAGTTTTCCTCCCATTATTTCAGTTTTTTAGCTCGCACAACAAATTGACCTCTGAAAACACTGCAAATATAACAACCTGGAGCAGCATGGCCTAAGATCCTGCACAATTCAGAATATCCCACTTGAAGTGTGATGCTATTCATAGATGTTACAAAGTGACAGCAATTAGCTAGTACACATGTTTCAGTTGGCTGACAGGCAAATGCCAGCTGAAGATCCACTAATAGTGCATATTTGACATTACTTTACCCAGGAACAAACTCTTCTCATGCTGTTATGTTGCCTGACTTTCTCCCAAGCAGAGGGTAATAACAGTATTGTAGTTGTTAAATGTTTTTGAAATCCAAATAAAAGTGTGATAGGCTCAAAATCACCATCACAACATTAGTGCCAGTGGTGCTCCTTATATTTGATTGCATTTAGTATTTGAGGCATAGTCTCAAAATATTTTATAAAAATATTTCACAAACATAACAAAAATGTATGTTATGGTAATAAAACTGCTTTTAATCTTACTTCAGATGAATCAATGAGTATTTCCCATTCTTCAATTTTGTGTTCAGATTCCAGTTCTTCCGTCAGCACATTTATACCTAGATATATACACACAAATGTGCACACAGGAATCTTGTACACCATAAAATGTTGACAATTTTTTATTTCTTGGTATAAATATGGAAATGCTTGTACTATCAGCTAGCAAATTTTTTGACGTTAAGACTGCAAATGCTTGCAGTCTTCATCTCCAAGTATTCTACCTGATGCTTTTGTAGATTTAAATCATGTAGTTTGTCATTAAGTTTTGTTTGATTATATGTGGTTTTTGATACTTTGTAGAATGTAACTTCTGTTGGGTCCTCTTCTTTATCATCAGCAATAGGAAGTTATTTCTGATTAGTTGGCGATAGCGAAGGAGTTGGCAGGCATTCTCCATGTGGGACTGGCTTTATTAAAGAAGCAGTGTTTGGATATTTTATTTTTGCTGCTCTTCAGAAAACTTTAAAAAATGGCATTCTTCATTATGGCTAGTTTATTCATCTCATACCACAGGAACAGCAAATACTGCCCTTTTCTTTCATCCATTCAGTGAAATTTGCATAGCACAATATGCTGCATACATGTGCTGCCCAACTTCGGTCTCATCTTATCTCTCAAATGACATCCAAAATAGAGATAATCAGCAGATTTAACCATTTTTGCTATAGACTAACGTTTTAGTGTACAGGCAACCCCGTCCCATGTAACACGGCACTTTTATAACACGGTTTCACTCTAACATGATTGATAAATTGTGGCAAACCTTGCATAACACAGTATTTTTGAGCTTTTGTGCAGGGAAAACTCTGTTATTGTGTTGGATGTAATTTTTCAATATTTATATTCTTTTTTGTGAATCTTCACTTTTGGCTCACTAGTTGTTATGCAAAAAAAAAAAAAAATTATTGGGAAATCCCCGTATTTTATTTTGTATGCCGACCGGGCTAGCCGAGTGGGTAAAGTACCTGCCCGGCAACCCAAAGGTCGCGGGTTCGATTCCCGCCTCGGGCTTGGATCAAAGTACTGCAAAAACCTTGGGAGGTGCAATATGGCCACAGAAGCCGATGCGCCAACAACTACCAAATCAAAAAAAAAAAAAAAAAAAAAACTGAACTTGTGGAAAAAATCTAGATTTCAAAGTTTTATTACTATTGGATAATGCACCAGGCCATCCAAAAGATTTGTCATCCAAACATTGAAGTAATATTCCTACCACCTATTACAACTTCTTTAATTTACCTTTAAAACTCATTACATCAGAAAATTGTTACAATGGATTTTGGAAAAAAATTGATTCCAAATCTATTGAAGTGATGGAGGTATGGAAACATTTTTCAGCTGTGGACTGTATTGGAATTGTAGCTTTATCGCTCAAAGAAGTAAAACTGTCAACACGTGTGTTGGAAAAAATGTATGGCCAGAGTCAGGAAATATGGTCGAACTGGCAGAAAACAGAATCAGTGTGATAGTAGAAATTGCTAAGTCAGTAGGAGAGGGAGATTTTGATGATATGACTACTGAAGATGTTCAAGATTTTACTGGTAGAAAAGAAGCTGTCGAGTAGATTTGGTGGAAATGGCATCGGAGATAAACCAAATCAGTTCAGAGGATGATAGCACAGATGAAAATTATGAAGTTCCAAATTTTACACTAAAAAGCATATGGGAAGGCATAATCTTAGCTGAGCAAATTAAAATCTTATTTTTTGAATGCAGATCCTTCGACTAAAAGGAGCACAAAATTCAAAAGGGAGGTTCAAAAATGCTTAGCACTACATACCATGAAATTTACAAAGATCTATCAAGCAAAAGCAAACAAACCCAGATTACTGATTTTTAGAGAGAGCAGCAGATACATGAAATCTAGATGCTGCAGAAGAAAGTTCAGAAGGTGAAGATATTCTTGAACAGAGAAAATGTTCTCGTTTGATTGTGCTTAGCAGCGATGAAGAGGAAAAAATTAAATGAACGTACATTATCTAACATAGATGTATCACAGTTTGTAATACATTTGTTCAGTTATTACTATTTTTAATAAAAATTAAGTTTCTGATCGTTATAAGAAAAAGGTGTATTTTTGGTATCTTTTGGAATGTAACCCCCCCCCCCCCCTTTGTACTGGTTCTTAGTCCCGTACAACACTATTTTGTACTACACGACATTTTATAGGTACCTAACTACTGTGTTACCCAAGGGCTACCTGTATACTGTTGGCACATACATAACAAGAATTGTCTGCTGAATCAGTTCTCAGTATTAATTGTTGTCAGAAAACCACTTTGTGCAAAGAAAACTAAAGATAATAAGACATGCACCTGGCCTTTACCGCACACAGATATCACTAATGTGCATGAACCTTACAGGTTCTCATAACAGTCATTCCTCTTGCATTCTCCAATGTTCCTATGGTTTTCCTGTGTTCAGTAAACTCTGTGTAGTTTCTAATGTTATAACAACCAATTATTGCATCCTTCCTTAAAAAAAAAAAAAAAAAATCTGATATACTGTAAAATGTGTCCAGGTTCAGAAACATATTTTAATTTAAACGTTACTTTCCTTTTAAACTTTGTTGACTAACCTAATAGAAATGTCATTAGAGCAACTCAAGATCGTATAACTCATTTACAGTGCTTTAAATCCAAAAATACTACATGAATTTTTGTGTGCAGTTTCATGGTCAACATCCCACAAAATATTGATTTTATTTTTGAATCAACTTGTATATATATGCAGATGTATTATTTATTTGTTATATTCTTATAGTATAAACAATTTAAAAATTTTTTATGGTTGATACATTTAATATTTGTCTGCACTGTTTTAGGCATTTGCAAATATGACTCTTGCAATCAGAAGAGCACTCTGTGCTGTTATGGTATTTGCAGTTGTTGAAAAAGCTGGTACAATTGTCATGAATGATGGTGAGGAACTTGATTCTTGGTCTGTGATAGTGAACGGACATGTAGAAGTAGATCATAATGACACTGGTATACAGGAACTTCACCTTGGAGACAGGTAAATTTCATGACAGTCAGTCTTAACTATCATAATTTATGAATTACTGTTTTCAGGTGGTTATGACACTAATTTTGAAATTACTTTTGTAGCTTGCTCATTAAAATATAAATATAAAATTATTTGTTCTCTCGCTCTCTCTCTCTCTGACAGTTTAATTTTCATTGCATGTATTTACAGCATACTATCCTTTACAAAATGTTTACTTTTAGATATTATAAACTTGGCTGCTTTCAAATGGAGCAGGGTGGAAGAACAATCTCTTTTTTTCCCTTCCCTTACTTAACTTTAAGGTGTGATTACCATCTTACCATTTAAATGCATTTAGATTATAGTAATTACTTGTGATGCATCTTTTCTTTTCTAATTTCTTACTAGCTTTGGAATAACACCAACAATGGAAAAGATGTATCACCAAGGAACCATGAGAACAAAAGTAGATGACTGCCAGTTTGTTTGTATTGCACAAAATGATTACTATCGTATTCTTCATCAAGGAGAGGAAAATACACGAAAGCACGAAGAAGATGGAGAGGTAGTTTTGGTTACAGAACATAGGGTTTTGGATGGTGGTAGTAGGAGAGGTCATGTGATAATTCGGGTAAGGAAAATAACTTCACTTTTTCAGTAAGCTTCAAGGTTTACCAGTTGTTTTTATTTAGCAATAGTAAAGGCATATGATGCAAGAACAAGCTTATACAGCATCAGCAAAAAAAAAAAAAAAAAAAAAAACTTTCTCATTTCACCCATCCACTCGCTCAAAATGTTTGCCTAGTTCTGTCTTGAATCTATTTAAGTTATCAACTTCTACAACAACAGATGGAAGTTTGTTTCAGCAATCAACCACCTGCTGGCTAAAGGCAAATTTCCGCACATCTATCCTACAACTGTCTTTCCTCAATTTTAATTTATGCCCTCTCAGGCGATTATTCTGAGCAAGAAGAAGTATCCCATCAGTATTGAGCGTGCTCAAACTATTCAAGGCCAATCTCCAGGCACTGTAATTTGCAAAAAAAAGTAAAGTAAAAGTAAAGTGCAGCCATTATCAACCCACTGCAGGATGGAAGCCTCCTCAACAATTCATGCTGAGGGAAATGGACCATAATCTGCCACGCTGGTCCAGTGCGGGTTGGCAGATCGACCGTATTCAGCAGTCAGGGGCTTGAACCCCAGTCTACTCAAAGAGCGTGTGCTACTGCACTCCCGCTCCTGCCCACTCGGCTACGGAGGCCGGTGAGCAAAACTTAAGCCTTTCTTCGTAAGAGCAACCCTTTGTTCCATTCACTAATCTTGTTGCCCTTCTCTGTACACGTTCCAGCAGCTCTACATCCTTCTTAAAATAAGTCTTCCAGACATGTCTACAATACTCAAGGTGTGGCCTGACCATTGCCTTATACAAGGGGATAATCACCTCCTTATCCCTGCTAGAAAAATTCCTGTATATCATTGACAAGACACCATGAGCTACTCTTGCAGACTGTATGCACTGATCAGAAAACTTCATACCTGCCTGCACAATTACCCCCAGGTCCTTTTCATTCTCTACCACTGTCAGTGTAGTACTACACAGTTGGGGGTTACTGCTTCCCATATGCAGTACTTTATATTTGTCAATGTTAAACTTCAGTTGCCACCCCTCCACCCATCTGCTCAGGTTTTCTAGATCCTGTTGTAGCAGTGTGCTGTCATTAACGTCATTAACAACCCTGCCAACCTTTGTATCATCTGCACTCTTAGACATTAAGTCTGATATACCATCATCAATATAGTCCACAAAGAGTAGTGTGCATTGATTACCACTGTCTGTCTTCTCCCACTCAACCCTCCCGTTATCCATAGCAGCAATTTGTCTCCAATTCCACACTGCTCCAATTTGTGCAGAAGTCTTCCATGTGCAACAGTATCAAAAAGCCAGTATCAATGCTGATGGGATTCTTCCTCTAGCTCAGAAAAATCACCTGAGAGGGCATAAATTCAAATTGAGGAAAGACAGATGTAGGATAGACGTGCGGAAATTTGCCTTTAGCCAGCGGGTGGTTGGTTGGTGGAACAGACTTCCATCCCTTGTGGTGGAGGTTGATAGCCTAAATAAGTTTAAGGCTCAGCTGGACAGGTATTTTGAACGAACAGAGGGGTGAAGTGGAAGTGGGTTTTTTTTTTTTTTTTGGCTGATGCTGCATAAGCTTGCTTTCTTGCATCAAATGCCTCTACTAATGCTAATGCTAATGCCTTCCTATGATCCAAATATATGATATCAAAATTATTCTTTGCATCCAGTTCCTTTGTGACCACATCATAGTATCCAATCAAATTGGTCAGACAAGACTTCTCTTTAACAAACTGATGCTGTGTCTGAGCTATAACTGAAGTCTTGTCTAGATGATCCTGCAGTGCCTCCATTAATTTCCCTGGAACAGAAGTTAAACTTGTTAGATTAACTTCTGTTAGAGGGAAATCCTTTGTGAATTGGGGTAACATTTGCACATCGCCAGTCCATGGGTACCCCCCCCCCCCCGAGTCCAGGGAAGCTCTCATAAATATGGCTAAAAATTTGCTGACCTCTTTGCATAGATGAATTAAACTCTGGCGGTGAGCTAGATGATTTTGTAATAACTGAGGGCAAAGTGGAGGAGAAATTGTTGAAGATAAACATAAGAAAGGCACCTGGGGTGGATGGGGGGGGTTCTATCCAGTTATATTAAAGGATGTAGCAAAGAACTGGATAGACCCCCATCCACCCCAGGTGCCTTTCTTATGTTTATCTTCAACAATTTCTCCTCCACTTTGCCCTCAGTTATTACAAAATCATCTAGCTCACTGCCAGAGTTTAATTCACCTCTGGCATTCCCTTCCCTGAATAACTCCTCGTGTATGAATGTCAATGCAAAATACTGATTTTTAGCTGCCAGAGCAGGATCATCAACAGTTGAACCATAGATATCAAGTGGACCAATCTGATTCATCCCCTTCTTTCTAGAGTTTACATAAGTAAAGAACTCTTTGCTGTTTTTCTTTGCATCCTTTGCCGAAGATTTCTCGTAATCTGCCTTTGCCTGCCTAACCTCCTTTCTGACTTCATTACAGACCAGCTTATATCTATCATAGGCTTCCATGTCACCTGTTAATTTATGTGTAGTGCATGCATTTTTCCTCTCTACCACATGTCTCATTAGTTCATCTGACATCCATTTAGGCCCAAACCCTGAACAATATTACTTAGTTGGTATGAAAAGCCTAGTAGCTTCCAAGATTAATTCTTTGAATGCTTCCCATTTTGAATTTGCCCACCATATAGTAACCTGGTGTGCAAAACTTAAGGAGTAACACTGTTTTTAAAAGTTACAAATGCAAAATCTTTTCTTAAGGTACTCTTTACTGATGAGAGCAGATTCAGTCCCAGCTGCGATTCTGGAGGTCAGCTAATCTGGGGAGAGGTTGGCACACAGTATTCATTTCCCCCCCCAGACATCACTGAAAGGGGTCAATATGGTGGTCGAGGTGTTCTCGCCTGGGGAGGCGTTATCTTGAATGGTCGTACACAACCCCAGATACTGGGAGGCAGTACTGTAACTGGTGCATGCTACTGTACTGAGGTAATCCTTCTCCATATGCATCTGTTCCGAGGTGCCATTGACCCTGAGCTCGTGGTTGTGGATGATGAAACCACATCCCATCACACTGCAGCTGTTGGCACCTCCGTAGCCAGGTGGGAAGGAGCAGCAGTGCATAGCACACGCTTCTTGATTAGACCAGGGTTCGAGCCAGTCACCACCAAATACGGAGGATGCGGAAAGGTCAGGGAATGACCACCGCATATCCCGGAGCAATATGGCCTTAGTTGCTAATGCTCCTAAAAACCAAATAATAAACTGCAGCTGTTGATATGCTTTTGGAAAGTGGACATTGTTCGTATGGATTGGCCAGCCTGTTCCGCCAATCTAAATCCCATCGAACACATATGGGACGCTCTGGGGTTGACACCTAGCGGCACGTCCACACCCATCAGAAAATCTTCACCAGCTGAAGATGTCGCTGACAGAGGAATGGACGATGTTACCACAAGAACTTATCAACAACATTGTTCTAAGTATGGACAGGCAGTGCAAAGCCTGCATCAACATTAGGGGTGGCCATATCTCCTACTGAGGACCACCTCTTCCTTTCGTTCCATCTTTGGCAGTGATGTATCTGTATCATGGCAACCAGTGCTATGTTGCCATTTTTAAATCAAGTCCCTCTGTACCATTTTGTATCCGTTGTTTGCTTCATAATTTCTGTACCTCATGAGGTTCCTTTGGTATGCTATTTCCATATCCAGGCCACTCCTATGAGAAGCTACAGGTGAAAACCTGACTGGTCCTTAAATTTTGCACACCAGTGTATTTAAATACACTCTCAGACTACTGTAGTCACCTTTACAAATGCAGAAACCCTGCTCTTTACCCCCGATGGTAGCTACTTATCTCTTTGAGTAAATCCCACTTCAGCACACTGCGATCACTGCCACCTAGTGGTTCCTTTATCTGTAGATTCTTAATGCATGAAGAATGACTACTGATAATCAGAGCAAGAGTATTACTCCCTCTAGTTGCCTCCCAAACACGCTGCTGTAGAAAACAATCATCCAGTTAATCCACAAGTCTTGTTAATGTGTGAGTGACCAACCCACAAATTCCAGTCAATATCTGGGAAATTAAAATCCCCCATTATAAGACACTCTGATTTTCTGACCCACTATATTTCTCTGTACAGTTGTTTACTATACTCATCAGAGTCATTATGCCACACTCCTCTCAGTTTAGCTTTCCCAGTGCTTACGTGACACCAAACTGACTTGACACTGCTCTGTTGGTAAACTATACAAAAAGAATCTACACTCTTTCCTATTTTAATTTAATAGGACAGACACCCTATCCTACTTTAATTGAAACATGCTTTATATTACTTATTTTTTGTAAGATATTTTATTGCTGAGCCATGATATATAAAGCAGTATACTGTTAAGTTAACACCATATGCATAAGCATGATGAACACCACTTTAGGTGTGTTCAAAGGATTCAGCTGAGTCTAGCACAATCCCCCCCCCCACATGCTGGATGAATTGAAGAAAATTAATTGTTATACTGCAGTAAAATTTCCATTTGTATTGATAACAGATTGATTGATAGTCCTGTATGGAGAAACTATCAAATAAGGAAAATAACTGTCCATTTTATTCTACAGGGTCAGTGAGATATAGTATAATCCCTTAACCCTCTGGTCAGCACATGAAACTGAGTAGAGCTGGTGCATTTTGTGTCATTAATTTTTTTATTATTTTTTTTCAAAAAATAAGTCATGTGGATTTGAATCATGGTCATTTCAATCACATGTACTACTGCAACCTTTCATTTGACCACTCAGATATGGCTGCAGTGACTTTTTTTTTTTTTTTTAAACAGTTAGAATTAAAATACAGAAGAATATTAATGCTAAAGCAATAATATATTTGTATATAATTGTTAATCCTTTAAAATAATTACAGAAAGTTCAACTCACATTCTAATCACAATAAAAACATGCCATAAGCAAGTGCTTCACGTATGAGACACTCTCTCTGAATGGCACATGTCATGATGTTACAATCTGACTTCATGTTTACGTTATGACAGATCTACATCAAGTTCCTATTGTTGCAAATAACTGGTACAGTGTCTAGCATGGTACACAAAAATATTTAGGCCTTATGGTAATAATTTTTAAAGATTATTGTAGGATATAAATTATTATATATACATACTGATGGAGTCTGTTATAGAACTGTATTGATATTGAGTTTGCTACCCGGAAAAGTGGATCCTACCATTAGAACCAGGCCTCACACTGGGTTTAAATCCAGGCCTGTTTCTCATATGAATCACTTGAGAAGAGTTCAGATAAGTTTGGCAGCATATTAAAAAGGTAATAAGTATATACAAGGATAATGTAAGCTTTTAATTATTTATCTTTTAATTGTTTGAATATGATAAAATTTTGAAGTGATTATTGTCACATTATGTATATCACGGTGATAATATAAAAAACAATTAAAAAAACACAATCTTGGATATAAATTAATAATAAATTAATAACAGTTGAACAGTTGATGATAGCTATCTATAAGGATAATATATAGCAGTTGTGATAGACAAACTGTTGATTGCAAGGCAGAATCCTGTTTTAAATGTCTTTGTACTCTATAATATCTATTGCATCCACTTGCACTTGCTCTGACACAGTGTCGTATGGAGTGAACAAAAGTGACCAAAGGAATATTGGACCATTCATCAAATAAAATTGCCCTAATTTTCTGGAGTGATTTTGGCAGAGAACCTCAACAATAATCACACCTATCCAGTTCATCTCACAAATTTAAATCTGGGAGGCAGCTGCTTGAAGTTTTCCATGACAGTGCAACATCCACTACACACATTTGTTGCAGCAGGTAGTTGCTTTATTATCTTGAAAGTACCTCTGTCCATTGGGATTGCCCTCCCTAGAATGCTCTAGAAGTGAAGCTCCCTTTCTGTGTGGTGGCTGCTAAACAAACAAGAAATACTTCCATGTCACTTGGTGTTAGCCTTAGAAAATCCCTGTGAAATTAAAGAAATACCTCATCTTCTAAAATTTACTGTATGGTGTACATTTCAATAACTTTTATCTGTAGCCAGTGCTGACCATAGGAAGAGAACCAGCTTTACCAACACCGAAAACAGGTGAATAAATAAACAGCAAAACAGATTTCCAGGCAAAAACATTGGATTTGGCTTTTTTTTTTTTTTTTTTTAAATCAGAGCACACAGAAAAAGATTAAAAAAAGAAATACTCTCATTACTGTAAAAACTACAATAGGATTTTTATTTTTATATTTCAGCATTTTTATTGGGTCCCTGTGAAATGTTTTATCACCAAGATGAGCACAGTTTTGTGTGGTAATTGGGGTGCTGAAGTCACTTTCTTTCTTCCTGAGTATTTTAGTGGTCATGTAATATCAAACTAGTATCCTGATTGGTTCAAATACAGATTGATCTGAACCTTACTGCATGGTTTTTCATTGATGAACTCAATTTTTCACCCTCAAACAAGCAAAATAAAAAAAACTTTTGTGCAACTTACAAACATGTAAGTGGTTTTAGCTATTTCTGTTTATTTTAAAGCAATGTAACCAAACTTGCCCAATCTTAATCTGTTTATTTTTATGAGGATTCATAGTGGATCCTATCTACCACAATTATCTGGACATTCAAGAATTGAGGATAGAAATCCAGCTATGGAGAGTAGGAGTTAGGCATCTAAGAAGAGTAATTGATGGTAAAATTTCCCACAGTAAAACTGTTTCTTTCTTTATTTATCTTTTGCTATTATACAATTAACACTATGTGTACTTTAAAAAATATGGTACATCTTCTTTTCTAAAGCCCCTGTGCTATAACTGAAAATTCTGAAATTTCAGGCAAAAGGTCTGAAATGCTATATATTTCGTATATTATTGGTATGTTATCATTTTGTATACCCTATTTTTCATCGCACATAAGATTCTAATTTATGCATTTTGTATAAAAATATATATTTTTGTTATGTAGGGAACTGTTGAACGTCTAATGGCCCATTTAGTTGAAGAAAATGCCTTAGATCCGAGTTATGTAGAGGACTTCTTGCTGACACACAGAACATTTATTTCAAGTCCACTGACCATTTCAAACTATTTACTCAGTTGGTTTATGGATCCTCACTTGAAAGATAAGGTAATCAGTTTTCTTTTTATAATTTTCAGCATGAATACACTTAATCCTCACTGCAGATTAGCAGTTGCATATTATGTTTAGTTGTATTTTTTCCCATCATATATTTGGAAGTATGGACTGTATGGGTTTCTCAACTCATTCAGTTTGAAACTGCATGAGTTGATAATGGAGTTAAATACTCCATTATCAGTGCTCTTCAGTGACACCATTTGAATGTTCCATGGCAACTGATCTCACATACATTTATCCTACTTTGGCTTAGATAGTGAAAAGTGTTTTTTGTTTGGATGAACTTTCAAAGAAACAGTGTAATCTATAATTGATATAACCCATCAAAAAATCTTTGACTTACAGTTTGGATCATTAAAATTCTGAACATTCTACAAAAATTTCTGTACTCTGAGAAGCTTAATTAAGATATTTTATGCTTGGAACCAATTAATAACTTGGCAGTACAAGAGTGGGGAAATGCAGTATTGCTTGGTTAAAATTTTTAGCATGAATGAGTCATATATGCACAGAATGAAGAAGAAAATACAAACAGTTAAGTTCTGTGGCTTCATTATCATCATTATCAGCAAGGATGTCTCTTTTGGTCTGTCTGGACAGCATACCAAAAGAGACATCTTTGCATAACTAGGGCAAAGTTACTGTAGCTGTATAGGCATCTACAGGAAGGGAAGAGGAGGGTTACTTCAACTGCAAAGCCTTTCTTAACAAGTAAAGGCTGCTTATAATAAGGAAGTCTCAAAATACATTTAACGCCAAATTCAGAGGTGCAGTTATCAGTGTTGACACTGTTGCTGCTTTTGTGTTCTCAGGTGAATTTAATCAGTGAGCTAGAAATAAAATATATGCTGTTGTTTTTATTAAAATCAGCATTTTCATGAGTTAGAAACAAAACTCTTTTCTTTTTATCTTCTCCCCACAGACGAGAAACAAAAAGTGTGGTTTTGAAATGTATAGCTCCACCTTCTTTAATTCTGTTTGATTAGTGAATGGAATTAAACTATTAAAAATAATTTTATACTTTCTTGTGTAGCAAATATAATAATTCTTTATCTGTAATTATCACTGTATGGTTTAAAGGTGATGTATTTAATCTGCTTTGGCTTAGGAAACCTAATTGCATATATACACTGTGCTGCCACTTTATTAGGTACACCTACTAGTAGCGTGTTGAGCCTCCTTTAGCCTTCAAAACAGCCTGAATTCGTCTAGGCATGGATTGAACAAGATGCTGAAAATGTTATGCAGGAATGTAGTACCATGCAGACGTGAGTGTATCATGCAGTTCCTTGAGATTCAACTGAGGTGTAGGCCTGCAGCAAACAGCCCTTTCTAGCTCATGCCAAAGATGTTCAATAGGATTGGGATCCAGAGACTGAGTGAGCCACTGCAGCTAAGAAAAGTTGTCATGTTCTTGGAACCATTCCATAGTGATTCAGGCTTTGTGCACCGACGCATTGCCCTGCTGGAAGTGACCATCTGACTGAGGATAACCTGTCAACATGAACGGATGCACCTGGTCAGCAATGATGTTTAGGTATGATGTGGCATTCAGACGTGAATCTGTGGGTATCAATGGACCCAACATGTGCCAAGAAAACATTCCCCACACCATAACACTGCCCCCACTATCTTGCACAGTAGCCGTCAGACATGACAGGTCCATGGATTAATGTTGTTTTTGCCAAATTCTGAGCCTTCCATCAACCTGATGCACCAGAAACTTCGACTTGTCAGACCAAGCAATTGTTTTCCGATCTTCGATAGTCCAGTGGTGGTGTTGCTGTGCCCACAGGAGGCATGCTCATGCTCTCTTGTTCTTCATTGATAACAAAGGTATGCGATGTGGTCATCGGCTGTTGTAGCCCACTTGCAACAAAGTGCGACTAGTGATCCATTGCGATATTTTGTTCTGCGTACCAAGGTTTTATTCTGACGTGATGTGCGACATTGTGGTCCGTCTGTTTGCTTGCACAATTCTAACCATCCTCCTCTGACCTCTCTCATCAACAAGCGATTTTCTTCCACAGGAGTGCCGTTGAGAGGATGTTTTTTGTTCGTTGTGCCATCCTCGATACACCCTTGAAAGTGGTGTGTGAAAGGTTCAGGAGAACTGCTGTTTCAGAGATGCTTTGTCCAGCACATCTTGCACCTACTACCATGCCATGTTCAAAGTCCGTTAAATCACTCCTTTTCCCCATTCTTGCTATGATTTGTATGCTTAACTGATACTAGAAAGGTTGTTCTGCTGCATTTATATCTGCAACTGTATGTGGTCACGTGACTTGCAACGTTGTGGGACAAACCATTTGTGTGCACAGCAGGGTGTACCTAATAAAGTGGCAGCACAGTGCGCGCGCACACACACACACACACACACACACACACACACACACACACACACACACACACACACACACACACACACACACACACACACAAAAGCATACTGATACAGTGCAAATTCTAACTTAACCCAACTCACGAGATTAAAATGATATCTGAAAGATTAATCATGACTGACCCCTCACAATTGTATCTACTGCTTTACTTAGGTATTCATAAATAAAACAGTATTGTTATTATTGCCAACTATAAGACTGTGTTTTAGAAACATGGGGAAAAAAAACAATGGCATGAACCAAGGCCAGTGTGAAAGTGCACACTGATCTCTGAAGGTGTAGAGGGTAAATAGTTACAAATCCACGTAAAATGTGGTAATATTCTTGTAACTCCTCTGACACTATATGGCTGTTTCAGAATATAAACAAAAAATCATTTATTTATTTTAAAACCTCTTTGTGTACATAGTTCATAGTATAAACTCCTCCATTATTTTTTCCACACAATTCTACTTGCATAGTGTGATTAGTTATTTGAATTCTGATGTTGGTTTTTGCAGTAGCATGTGAAAATATAATGTAAAATAGGTTCTGACTGAATACGTCATCTTCCACATGATAAGTTTAATATATCCCATATTTGTGTTTCGTAAGTTGATGGTTCCTAAACCACAGCAAGACACTTTTTAATGTCCTTAGAGGGAGGAAGAAACCTGTATGATATGCCTAAGGGAATATCAGACAAGTTTATTCTCTAAAGACATAATATTACTTGCATGTAACATCTGAAACATCAATAACATCTAAAGAAAGAATATCACCTTCCTTTCTTCTGCAACTTGTTGAGAATTGATTTATTTTCTATAAATATTTTCTTCAGATGTATTGGATGTTAGACACTGCAGCAGGAAAATAAATTCTTCATTTTATAAGTAGAGAAAGTGTTTATTTTTTATTCAAAGCATTTCACCGCAAAATGTCCCACAAATTGTTCATTAAATCATACGTTTATTGGATGGTACTTTGTTTTTGTGAATGGTTGCACTAATAATAATGATATTTAATAGCAGTTGATATATGTAGAAAATATTGTAGCCCGACTTATTTTTTTCTTGAAGAGAGAAAACATATAAATCTCATAAAATCAAGTTTCTTTAAAATTCAAATTCAAAAAAGTCAGAAACAAATCAGTTCATTTGCAAGTTTCACTTTCCAGATGCATTAGCACATGATGCAAGAAAGCAAGTTTATATAGCATCAGCCAAAAAAAACACATACACACCCTTCTCATTTCACTAATCCAATCTCTCCAAATGTTTGTCTAGTTGTGCCTTGAATCTATTTAAGCTATCAACTTCTACAACGACAGATGGAACTTTGTTCCAGCAATCAACCACCCTCTGGCTAAAGACAAACTTCTGCACATCTATCCTACAACTGTTTTATTATTATTATTATTATTATTATTATTATCATCAGACATATGGTACAAGGAAGCCTGAGGCTTATGCTGCACCGGCCAAAAAAAAAAAAAAAAAATTCCAAAGTTACCCTGAGAGAGAGAGAGAGAGAGAGAGAGAGAGAGAGAGAGAGAGAGAGAGAGAGAGAGAGAGAGAGAGAGAGAGAAGTAGAAAGGAATCACCAAGAAAGAGAAGAATGATGATATCCAGCTCAGGACCCCTGGGTTTGCCAAGCCCATACTCACCAGATGTGAGCCCCTGGGGTTATTTTTCCTGAATTCGAATTTATGCCCTCTCAGGCAATTATTCTCAGCAAGAGGAAGAATCCCATCAGCATTGAACATGCTCAAACCATTCAAGCCTTTATACACCTCAATCAGATTACCTCACATGTGCCTAGTCTCCAGACACTGTAATTTGTTGCCCTTCTCTGTACTCGTTCCAACAGCTCTACATCTATCTAAAAATGAGGCCTCCAGACCTGTATATAGTACTCAAGTTGTGGCCTGACCATTGCCTTATACAAGAGGATAATCACCTCCTTATCCCTGCTAGAAAAATTCCTGTATATAATTGACAAGGCACCATGAGATACTCTTCCAGACCATCTACACTGCTCAGAAAACTTCATATCTGCTTGCAAAATTACCCCCAGGTCCTTTTCACTCTCTACCACTGTCAATGTAGTACCACACAGTTGATACATTACTCTGGGGTTACTGCTTCCCATATGCAGTACTTTACATTTGTCAATGTTAAACTTTAGTTGCCACCTCTCAGCCCACCTGTTCAACTTTTCTAGATCCTGTTGCAGCAGCGTACTGTGATTAGTGTCATTAACAACACTGCTGACCTTCGTATCATCTGCAAACTTAGACATTAAGCCTGATATACCATCATCAATATCATTAATAAATACAGAAAACAACACTGAACACAACACTGAACCCTAAGCGACTCCACTGATAACATTAGTCCACGAAGAGCAGTGTCCATTGTTTACTACTCTGTCTTCTCCCACTCAACCATCCCTTTATCCATTGCAGCAATTTGCCTCCAATGCCACACTGCTCCAATTTGTGCAGCAGTCTTCCACGTACAACAGTATCAAAAGCAGTCCATGTATAACAGTATCAACAGTATGTATTGTATTAAAAAGGTACTGCATTCTTGGCTAAAGGTTTATTGACACTTTAGAATTTTGAATATACCATAAATGTGATTTAACGAACAATTTATAGGACATTACATGATGAGAATGACTTGGCGAAGCTACTTCACTTTGTTCTTTGGAGACAAATTATAAATAATAAATAAATATTATTAGAAAAAAAAATAACAATAATAACATAATAAAAATTTAACGTAAACCTAATTTTAAAGTTAAATATAATTTAGCTTGAACTTAAATTTAAATAAAGTTAAAATTGAAATTACTTTAAAATTGAAGGCAACTTCCAACCTTCTCCCTCCCTCCATATGGATATACAATCATATGCACAGTTCTAATTTTGGAAGGTAAAGTCCAGGTTATCTTTCCAAAATTATGTTTTAAAGTTTTTATTTATCTCCAATGAATAGCTTTCATATCATAAACTGCATTGAAAATACACGGTCCCATTATTAATCTTAATTCTGGGACCTCCATACATCCTATTATGGAGGCTGTTATTCTGTGATGAGAGACAGGTAGACAATCAAACAAGTAATCGGCGTATGCTGCATTCAGAGACTAATGATTGAATGGCTGAGGAATGGTGATCTGTGTTAGGCTGCTTCTTCCCTTCCCTTTCCTTTCCTTTCCTTTCCTTTCCTTTCCTTCCTCCCATCTGTCAGGCTCAATGTGTGTATTGTTATATGTCTGGTAGTAACTTCTGTGGTATAAGAATGGCTGTTGTCGTTGCTTCAGTCTAGATTGAATACTCCTCTAAAGCTCCCTTGTATGTCATTTATTTTATTGCTTTTTTTCTATTTGCTGTTTCGTGTATATTTATTCTTATCACTTTTAATTCCTTTACAAAACCATGTATTTTATTTCTTTTATTTGATTTTGTTTATTCACTTTTAATATCTTTTATGTTCATAATAGTATTGTTTCTTTTATTTTTAATGCCTTTGTATTTTTATTTTTAAATTAAATTATTTCATGTTCAAGTCAGTGGTTGCAATATTTTTATCAATATTAACAATCCCTTTTAATTTTTCTAAATTACTGTTTCAGGTAACAAGAGTTGTACTCCTGTGGGTCAACAACCACTTCACTGATTTTGAGACAGATCCTGAAATGATGGAATTTTTAGAAAAGTTTGAAGGCAGCTTAGAGAAGGAGGTATGCTATCAACAAATGAAATTAGCTTGTATTAAAAACACAATTTTTAATACCTTGCACAACGAAGTTTCAATTAATTATATAATCAATAAAATACTTACATCATTTACTAACTTGCTTATGATAAATGCTTCTTTAGCAACTTAAATCATTGCACTCTCTTTCTCAGGTAATTCCTAAAAAACAGTTTCTGATAGAATAGTTTAATATCTGAATTGAATTTGGATTTCTGAAATTACTGAAGTTCAGACATAATATACTGTTTCAAGGTTTTGTAGAATTATAATTGAAACCACAGAAAATCTAAACTCTAGCAACCTTGGGGATGGAATTTGGAATAATCTCATCAACTGCTGCACCAACTTTATCACTGTATAACATAATACTCTACTTTTAATCAACTGTTATTAGAAATATCAATTATATTATTGTCTGGGGATAAAAAATGACATGTTTTTGGTATTCATATGATTTTCTATCATCCTAAAGTATTTTCTGATGTATTTTTTGCTATGAAAAATGAGCACTGGTCCTAATCCATGACATCAGAATGCCCCCATTTTAAGCTTGTGTTGTCAAAATGACATACACGGAATCCATTCGCTTTGAGTTGGTAACACTTCACAGAGAAAATGAAAAGCAGAATTCAACTGATTACATCATCTTTAACCAGCTGGCCATAGTTCATTATCAGTGATCTTTATACCAGTGCCATATTTTTCATCTACTTGCTGATGATAAGTTTTCAGTAGTTACTTGAATCCTCCCACATAATTTGACTGAGTGTGAAAATATCCCATTTGTGGTTTTAAATGTGAGTCAGTTGCAACCCACTAGAATGTCAATTTGCATTCAGATTAATTAATGCACTATTGTCTTATTGCCTAAGAATTAATAATGTTTAGCAGAGAATCCTGAATATGTTTTGAGCAGATGACATCTCTATGTAACTGTTATGATCTGGAAATGTGATGCACCAGATGTCTTGCCAATAATTAACCTTAGTTATATATATATATATATATATATATAAAAATTAACTGTCATCCGGATAATGTAAGTATATGGCAATATTTCTTACAGATTGCATCAGATAAGATTGACACGTGTAGGTGATGATGTAATATTGCATCAGCTGTTACTTTCAGCTATGTAAGCACCCTCTGCAAGATTTGCAATCATTCCTTGCTTGTGTCAGGATAGTGAGTTACGTGCAATTGATGCCACGAAGAACGAGTGCTATTGTTGCTTTATGCGAGGAAGGATGTTCTTCCCATCATATTGCTTAAAGAGTTTCTTGTAATCAATAGATGATGAGTAGATTTCTTTCCAAACTCAAGAATACTGGTTCTGCTGATAGGAAAAAAGGAACTGGATGCAAATGAGCCTCTACGCCAAAATAGGACCGTGTTTTGAAGCACTTATGCCTTAAAAACCATAAAGCTTTTTTTTTTTTTTTTGTCTGAGCTGAAAAGAGAATGGGAAGAACATACAGGAGTGGTAGCAAGTGCAGTAACAGCCAGAAGATGCCTCTTCAAAAATGGACTTGTAGCCCATCGTCCTAAGAAGAAGCCCCTCCTCTCAAAAAAAATGAAAAAGGACTGATTAATTTGGTGTAAGGAGCATGTCAAATGGACCCCCGAGCAGTGGAAGTCCAGTTATTTTCTCGGATGAGAAGAAATTCAACCTGCATGGCTCTGATGGGAGACAAACGATTTGCCGTAGAAGTGGTGAAGAATACCATCCAGACAGTATGGTGTCTACAGTGAAATTCCCTACCAGCCAAATGATATGGGGGTGCATTTTGTATTGAGGAGTAGGTCACCTGCAGTTTATAAAAGGTTCCGTAAATGCCATTGGATACCTGGCTATATTGGAAGGCAAATTGCTGCCAACCATTAGAGATCATTTCAACCTGCCAAGTAACTGCATCTTTCAGGATGACTCTGCTCCTTGTCATCGGGCGAAAAGTGTAAGTAGGTATTTCTGTAGTTTAGCTTCATTTCTGCATTAGAGGTTCGACAGTAATGTGTTTACATTTGTTACAGGTGAAAAAATGGTTGGAAGAACGGTCCATTACAACTCTTAGTTGGCCAGGAAACAGCACAGACCTGAATCCTATAGAGAACTGTTGGCATCGTCTGGAATCTGCAGTTGCCAGAAAGAAACCAAAGACCTTTCGTGAACTTCATAATTGGTTTTTGGAACCATGAACTATCAGTTGATTATCTTCAGAAATTGATCTGGTCAATGCCTCAACAGTGTGCTGCTGTCATCAGGGCCAGTGGTGATTCAACTAAATATTAGTTTGCACCTGGTGAACTTTTCATTTTGTTTTCCATTTAAAATGATAAACTGAAGCAAACTGAGGACTTTTGATAACATTTCAGCCATAATTGTCATGTTTACCATAACTGTTGTACAGCTAGTCCTCGCATAACACGAGTTCGATTAACACGATATTCAGTTAACGCTATTTGAAAAATGATACCACTTTTCACTTTACACGATGCAAATTTCCAGTTAACGTGATTTTTTTTTTTTTTTTTTTTTTTATGCGATAGTTGAAAAAGACTTGAATCGCGCGTTAAGCTTACCGCGAGTCGTACGGTCAACAAACAAACGTTTGCCTGCTGCCCACCTCAATGTGTTCCATCAACCATCGGAAGAAGACATGTTTGTCTCCTGCTAATAAAGTCAAAGACTTGCATTTAAAAATTCAAATTTTTAAATGAGCCAGATGTAAATGTTACCGCGAAGGAGATAACTATAAAAGAATTAGATGAAATCTTTCATATTGCATAGAACCTCAAACAAAAGGTTTGATGTTCTCTGCGATATTTATTTCACCAGGGCCCAGAGAAGATTGTTGTCAGCTGTCGGAAATTGATTGATGAAAAGAGAAAGTCAATGCTGTTCAAATATTTCTACAACAGTAATTTCTTCATTGTGTATTTTATGTCAGAGGTTCCCAAAGTTTCTCGGTTCACAGCACCTTTAATGTCTCAGTAATTTTTTCAAGGTGCACCCAGACCAAAAGAAATATCTAACAGTTTCGTTTAGTAGTTAGGTCCAAACAACTTAATAAGAAATGCTGAAACTGTGAACTACCTCGAGCTAGTAGTTCGCGCAGTGTCCGACAGATGTCGAGTATCGCTGTGTTTCCCTCGAAAATTTAAAATATTCCGCGGTGCACAGTTTAAGAACCGCTGTTTTATGCAATAAACATTTAATTCCATAATTATTTTCATTATCCTTTACATTATATACAGTTAAAAAGTTATTTAAAAGGTATTTTTAAAATTCTTTATGGACATTCCAGAAGGTCAAGAACCAATTATAGTTTTTCATATTGGTTATGATATTTGATTAACGTGTTTCTGTTTTGCGCGATGCACTCGCGGGACGAATTAATCACATTAATCGAGGCCCGTCTGTATAAAGATTGCAAATGCTCATTTTTGAATATTTTGAGAGTACCTGTAAAATATTACTTGGCTTTGCCTTAACTATTAATAAATATCTTTTGTTTATATTTCTTTGTGATGCTAGTCATTAATGTAACATACCATTGCAAAAAAGGGTTAGAAATGTGAAATTCCTAGGTGATGCACTTTCTTTGAACGTGTGTGTGTGTGTGTGTGTGTGTGTGTGTGTGTGTGTGTGTGTGTGTGTGTGTGTGTGTGTGTGTGTGTGTGTGTGTGTTCCCATTTTGGAAGGACTAGACTCATAGTTTATGGGTCTCTTTATATCAAACAGTATCTGAAATGCAGTAATTTCACTGATACAGTGGCGCCTCCATAACCAGGTGGGCAGGAGCAGCAGTGTATAGCACACGCTTCTTGATTAGACTGGGGTTCGATCCCGCTACCACCAGATGCGGAAAGGTCAGGGAATGACCACCGCACCAATATGGCCTTAGTTGCTAATGCTCCTAAAAACCAAATAAGAAATCACTGATACAGCCTTGAATAATTTGGAAAGAAATAAGTGCGATTCATTACTTCTGTTTTGCACGTGATGATATAGCTTCTGCTAGATAGAAATTTCTAAATTTCACAACCATCATTAGTATTATTAAGAGTATGAAGACTGTCAAAAATTTATTTTAGAAAATTTTTGTTTCAGTTGCTAAATGTGAATTATCTAACTTAAAAGAAAGAACTGTTAATTTCTGTTTTAGAGAAATTATCTCAGATAAATGAATTGATTATTTATTCCACAATATCTCACTAAATTTATACAAATCTGTTTTGAAATCAGTTTACTTCTTTCAATTGTTTAAAATATTCCTGTGCTTTTTATATTTTTATTTATTAGCACTAGGCCTTATTATCAATTTACATAATGTAATATCCTCTCTCTCTCTCGCATTCTTTTAGAAAATGCAAGGGCAGTTGAGGCTCCTGAATATTGCATGTGCTACAAAGGCTCGCAATAGGACAGTAACATTAGCGAGGTCTACAAGAGATGAAGTTCTCCATTTTTCAATTCTTGGAGGTTATGAAAGGGGTTTTGGAATATTTGTATCAAAAGTAGATAAAGGTTCAAAGGCAGAAGATGTAGGACTGAAAAGAGGAGATCAAGTATGTTGTATATTACAAGTATAGCTAAGTTTAACTTGAAATACTACAGATAGTTCTTGACATTACGAGTTAATTCATTCCTAGTGCACACTCGTAAAGTGAGAATTTATTTCCCATAGACATAAGGTTAAAAATAGAGGTTACGCTCTCAACAATGAAATTAGTTAATGTTTAAACAATGATTGATTTATCTAAAGAAATGAAAACGTAGCCTGTAAAATCAAGCAAATTATAATAATAGAGAAATTATTTACGACTTACAAATGTTAAAGAATGTTTATTCTTCATCATCAACGACTAAATGCACACTCGTCGATCACTCATTGGCTCGGCACTTGTTGGTTTGTTGCACAAGGAGTCGTCTTCCTCAGAAATGTTTCAAGAGGTGTTTGTTTCCAAGATATTCTCTTTTAATTATATATTTCACGATTGCATGCATAAGCATTTTTTATTGGCACACACAAATTGCAACTAACACAATTTGCGTGGAGTAACAAGTTTACGAAGCTTAAAAAAAAAGAAATGAAGAGAAGATTCTGAAAATTTATTTGTTTTTCATACGATTGAAGATTTCAGTAAAGGGGAAACACATTTCACCATAATAATGTAAAAAACCACACAATTCCAGCTATTGATATTTTCACAAATGCAAGATCTAGTTTACTACCCATTTATAATTGCTTGCAGTAACAGCAAACCCCAATAAACTGGAAAGTGCAAATTGTTTTTATTGTTTTATGGTCGTGACCTCCAGAAATGTGTTTTAGAAAAATACCACAAAAACGTTTAAAATTGATTCTTATAACGGAACATATGATAACGATGAAAGTGTAGTGCATTTTAATAATTTGAATTGGTAACTAATACAATTTACAAACTACGCTCATGACCTTTTACATGGCCTTGAGGTCACTCTCGTGACCTTAAAAATTACATTTTAGAGAGATAAATAGCTTAGTTTTACAGCAAAAATTTTAACTTCCGAGATTTTAAATGAATTACCAAAAAACAATGTATTATTGGGTTCACATTATGATATTTTAACGATGCGATGGTGTCTCTAGAACTGATTAATATCATAAAGCGTGGTACACTGTATTGTATAGCTACGCACGTCGTTTGGAATGCGGTATTTATGAATGTTTAATATTCATTTTTTTCAATTAACGTTCATATTTTCAATTTTGTTGATACTTGGGGGAAAAAAAACTCGTAAACCAGGGAACTCGTAAAGTGAGAACTGCCTGTATTTTAAAAATGTTTTGATATTTGTGGGTAATACAAAAAAAGTCATAATTTAAAAGTTTAATATCCTTAAAAATGAACATGGGGAGAAAAATTATTATTCTCTATTTTAAATCTTCATAAAGCTTTGCAAGCAACTTATTACTGTACTTTGCATGTTACTTGGGTGTTTTTGACACACAGGTTTTCTGCAGACTGTACCTAATCTCACTTAACTTGCTACCTCATTGCCAATCCGATAAATTTTTTATTTTTCTATCATATCTAGAACACATCAATACAGACTGATGTAATGAATAATCTGTCACTTAGATGGCATTAATCGGCGGTGCTGATCTCTATATTAAAATTTAGAAATAATATTTACAAATAAATTCTTCGCCTAATACGTGTGTGTGTGTGTGTGTGTGTGTGTGTGTGTGTGTGTGTGTGTGTGTGTGTGTGTGTGTGTGTGTGTAACAGTTTGAAATTTGGATGTATTTTTAAGCTGTCACACTTTTTTAATTAGATTTTGGAAGTAAATGGACAAAGTTTTGAACATATGAGTCATGCTAGAGCATTAGAGGTACTGAGAGGAACAACTCATCTTTCTATCACAGTTAGATCTAATTTATTGGGTAAGTATAATGTATAATTCTGTATACAGTATATCGCAGTTGTAGTGAATAAATTCAAGGAATAACTAGACAAACTGTTAGAAGGAATGAACAGGTGAAATGGTAAGTGCTGGGTTTTTTTTTTTTTTTTTTTTTGTGTTTGGCTGTTGCTGTATAAGCTTGCTTTCTCAGTAACAGCTATCTCCTGTAACAATTTATCTAGTTCTTCCTTGAATTTATATCAAACTACCCACCTCCACCCACTAGTTCAAGTGACAAAGACATCAACCAGAATGAATTATAAAATGATCACTCAGTTATTATTTTAAATAATCAAACAATTATTCAATAGGTATCAATCCTTTGCTACCACATGCCATTTCTGTAGATACTTCATCAGCACTGTTCTTCTGAATTGGCATCTGTTATTCTAATGTCCAACCCCAAACTCACAGAACCAACTTTCTCTTCCTCATTTATATCCAGTTGGAGTAGCATACTCCAACTGGTTCTAGATATAAGTTGGGCCAATTGGCTGAGAAGTGGCAACTGAAGTTGCCACTTCTCAGCCCATTGTTGAACATTGACAAATGCAAAGTACTGCATATGGGTAGCAATAACCCAGGAGAAACATACCAACTGTGTGGTACTACACTCAGGGAAGTTGCAAAGTGACAAAGACCTTGGGGGTAATTGTGCAGTCAAATATGAAGTTTGCTGAGCAGTGCAGATGGGCTGCCTGGGCAGGTCATGGAGTTTTGTTAATGATATATAGGAATTTTGCTAGCAGAGACAGGGAGGTGATTATCCCGTTATACAAGGCAATGGTCAGGCCACACCTAGAGTACTGTGTACAGGTCTGGAGGCCTCATTTTAGGAAGGATGCAGAGTCGCTAGAACAAGTACAAAGAAGGGCAACAAGATTGGTGAGGGGAACAAAGGGGTGCTTTTACCAAGAAAGACAAGTTCTGCAAATTGTAGCACCTGAAGAGTTGTTGTTGTTGTTATTTGGTTTTTTAGGAGCATTAGCAACTAAGGTCATATTGCTCCTGGGATATGCAGTGGTCATTTCCTGACCTTTCTGCATCCTCCGTATTTGGTGGACACCGGCTCGAACCCTGGTGTAACCAAGAAGCATGTGCTACGCACTGCTGCTCCTGCCCACCTGGCTACGGAGGCGCCATGCCTGAAGAGTAGGCACCTGCAAAGAGATCTGTTGTTGTTGTGTTCTTAAATGGCACAAGGGCTGCTAAGGCCATTTATGCCTGAGGAGATCTGATTAAGGTGTATAAAGCCTTGAATGGGATGAGCAAGCTGAATTCTGATGGGATTCTTCCTCTTGCTCAGATTAAGAATGTGAGGGGGCATAGATCCAATTTGAGGAAAGACAGTTGTAGAATAGATGTGTGGAAATTTGCCTTTAGCCAGTGGGTGGTTGATTGGTGGAACAGACTTCCATCTTTTGTTGTGGAAGTTGATAGCCTAAATAAATTTAAGGTTGAGCTGGACAGGCATTTGGAGCAGATGAAGGGGTGAAATGGGAGGGGTTTTTTTTTGTTTTTTTTTTGGCTAATTCTGCATAAACTTGCTTTCTTGCATCGTATGCCTCTATTAATGCTAATTAATATCTTCTACTTCTGTTATCTGGAACAACAGAAATTCATGTCTAACATCAACTAGTATCTTCTATCATTTCATTCAGCTTCCAACCCATGCATGGTACTAAGTAATATAGGTATTGTAATACCTTTCGTGTTTGGGGTTTTCATTAAAAAAAAAAAAAAAAAAGTTGCCATTTCTCATAGGCAGGTTGAGCATTGAATCTCTTGAACATTCAGTGACTTAATATTAATGATTTAGTTGAATTCCACACTAACTGGCTGCTGCTGCTATTATATTGAGTGGTGATTATTTAAATGATTTTGATATTTACCGACTACTGTTTATATTGACGCTTAATATCTTGGATAACTTGCTTGGATGATTGGAGATAGCTCTTTTTTCTTTTCTTTTTCCTCCCCCTCCAGAAACATAATGCATCAACATTGTTTTATGAAAGTTGAAGAATAGAAACTTAAAGTAGCATAACTTATAAAAATTCATCTCATAATTGATTAAATTTTTAAAATGATAAAAATACCAGAAATGTATATGGAATTGTAACATCTGCAGTCTTAAAATTCATTCATATAACTATTTGACACTACTACTGTTTAGAACTCAGTAGTACTTTTTTTTTTTTTTTGTTACATTTTATATTTTAGCATCACAATAAGCCGATACATTTTTTTGTGCCTGTCATTTACATTACTTCTTAATTGCTCCTTGGAGTAGGTAGATAAAACCTCGTATTGTTTCACATCTTTTCTTTAATTGTGTACTGGGTGCTATTCTCTGTTAGTCACTCGCTCTTTTTTTTTTTTTTTTTTTTTCCCTTTAATTTAACAGGATTCAAAGAAATGCTCAATACACCTGAAAACTCGCCAAGACCTAGAGGGCGGAAGGCTTTTGAAATAGCTAGATTACAGCCAGATCCTAGGGCAAGGTTATCATCACATTTGGAATGGGGTGATGTTGTGGGTATTCAGCTGGGAGTAGGGAGTTTACCACTAGGAGTAGTTTCCTTACTTCATCCTCCAGGATCTCCTCCTCCTAAAGGATCAGGGACCAATCCATCTGCTGGTGACAGTAAAAAGGAAGAAAAAAAAGGTTTCATGACCCTGGGACATAAGGCAAAGTTAAAAAAAGCTCTTGCAAAGATGAATATTATACCAAAGACTCTCAACAGGTCAGTTGGATAACAGTAATTTTTTTTTTTTTTTTTAATTTGTAAGCATATTTTCAATACTATAAGCCAGAGATTTGCAACTTTTTGGCATTGGTGGGCTATGTGATTAGCAGATTAAAAGAAAAGTGCACAAATACATTTATTATTTAAGCATAATTGTTGTATTCTAGTTGACATCAAGTTATAGAATGTTGATAACCAGAACATTTTTTGAGAAACAAAACAGAAATCAAATTTTAAAAAATAACAAATAAAATATTATCTGCTGCAGATTACTATTAGGTAACATATAAAAGCAATAAAATCTATTTTGATATTCAGTTCAATTTTTTTAATAAAAAAAATTAAAAGTATAACAGTGCATGTGCAGCACCTGGCTGAGCTGCACATGCACTGTGTAGCTCAGAACTACTACTCCATACTGAAAAGTATGGAGTAGTAGTTCTTATTAAAGAAAATAAACTTTTATATAATATCCAAGCATTATGTGTCTATTTGGATAATTGCAAAAATGGGCTACTTTTTATAACTGAGATAGTACTTTTGGCACCATGGTATATATTTTGGCGCCTCCGTAGCCAGGTGGGAAGGAGCAGCAGTGCGCAGCACACGCTTCTTGATTAGACCGGGGTTCGAGCCCGTCACCACCAAATACGGAGGATGCAGAAAGGTCAAGGAATGACCACCGCATATCCCGGAGCAATATGGCCTTAGTTGCTAATGCTCCTAAAAACCAACCAAAACAAACAAGCATATATTTTATTAAGTTTATTTATTACATTTTATATAAATTTTAAATATACATAAAGAAAATTTTAGGACAAGAATTTCCTTTAAAAAAAAAATGACAGGAAAAAATGTCACAAATTACATTATCACTTTAACCTGAAATCATTCAGCTTGTTATGTTGCTTATTTAGGTTTTCCATCATTCTTCCATTCTATGTATCTACTGATAACTTCCATAAAATTGATAAAAATAAAATAAGCCTAATAGTATATTTTTAGTTTAGATGTCACCAGCTAATTTATAGATCTCTGCTTTGAAATTGGAAGATGAAATATGTAGCATAGAATCTGAGTGCTGTTTTGAGGTCTTGATGGTAGGAAGCTTTGAAACAAGCAGCCCAGCATAAAAATTGTGGATTCCCCTCAACAAAAGAGTCAGAGTCAAAATAATGACTTAGAATCATTTTGTAATTAAGTAATCTATATGTTCATTTGTGCTGAGACCTCATCAGTGTAAGTAGCAAAAGGATTCAAAATGTGCAGATTTCATTTTTATCTAGTATAAGTAAAAATCAATGAACTATGAGGAAATTTCCATTTAGAATTGCTGAATAACAGTGATACACTTGTTTCTTAGAATTAGCCATTCAGCTAGTTTGTTGAAAGCTTCTATAGCAGTTTTGTTGCTAGTTTTGTTTCATGCTGTTTTTGTGCAGCAATTTCACTTATAAGTGAAAAAATTTTGGAAAATGTGTGCAGAGAGCAATTTACACCTTCCTTGAAGTTCCATGTTATTACGATATAGAAAAGTCAGCTCTAAGATCAGTTTATCATCTGATAACTGTGGTAATCGTTTACTCTCTTCTATTGAAAATATCTCTTTCAAATTGTAAGAGAAAAAATCTTAATTCCTACTCAACCATTTCACTACCAAATAATAGATAGTATTGGCATAGTCTTCTTCATTGTCTTGCAGAAATTGGTGGAGCTGATGGTGTGTCAAATCATTGCATCAAATGAAATTTGCTGCTCAAATAACAATGTTCACACCTTTAGTGGAAAAATTTTGCAGCATGGTACTTCTTGATGGCAGCAAAATACCATCAGAATTTTAGAGACACCTTGCAAAACTTCCTTGCATGTCTTACTACATAATTCATTGATCCACATTTGTTTTTTACACCATCTGCTCTTATACTTTCAGCTATTCCCAGCTCAATTTCCAAAGATGCAAATGTTTCCTTTACTTCCAGAAATAAACTCTCACCAATAGTGATGCCTGCCAGACTGCACAGACTGGTTAATTCCTAATGAACCATAAATGTAGAATCAAGTCTACAGATGTATATATATATATAGATACAAGTCTATATTAGCAGTATTCATCTGTGAAATTGATTCATCTTTTTCAATGTTTTCATCTTGCAATGCATAACAGTGAGATAGTTCAGGAAGAGGAGTTGTCTTAAAGCTTTGTTCTTATCTGGACATTTCTGCAGTCACAGCTAGTTTCACAAATTCAGAGTTGATTAAAAGGTATTATTTTTGCAATTATTTCAGCCACTGTATGGCCATTATTCACTCTTCATTCCAAAAGCATACTTTTTTGAAAGTGTTTTGTTGATCCATAAAAAACTGTTTAGGTTTTACCTTTTCTGAGTTCACCAGTGAGATAATCAAATTTGTCTTTTATGTATGCTCTTGTAATGATAATTGATACTAGAGTATCAGTTGTTATCATTACACATTATCATTATTAACAGACAACAGTTTTTTGGCAGATAAAACAAGCTGATTTACTTCTGATAATGAAGTATTTGCTAGTCAAATATTTTTTGAAACCCTACCTTTGTCATATACTTACTATTTCTTTGATTCAGAAAATGCGGCCACTTTATATTACTCTTGAATAAAGAACAAGTAAACCAACTTTCTACAGTTACATGACCACACTTTTTGGCACGGAATTTTTATGACTAACTGATTTCTTAAAAGGTTCTGCTCGCTTATACATATCTGTAGAAATTTCTTTATTTTGCTGGAACAACATTTCTGGATTTCTTTGAGTTTTTTTACATCAGATTAAAGTTTGCTGTCTCTGTTCATATAATTATTAATGCAGTATAGTAAATTCTTTGAAGGTTGTTCTGCTACATTCAGATTAAAGCCTTTGTTTACTTCTTCAGGGGAGTAGCACTGTTGGTATAATCACCATCCTCCCCACACCAGGTGGAAAAGACAGAGTTCAAATGAACCATAAACTGGTTCATTTGAACCAGTTTATGGTTCATTTGGTAAAATACTTTAACTTTTAAGAAAAGTTAAAGTATTTTATGGTAAAATACTTTAACTTTTAAGAAAACTGGTTCAAATGAACCAGTTTTCTTAAAAGTTAAAGTATTTCCAGTAAAATCTAATCAAAAACACGAAGTGTTCTTACAGGCTTTTTTCACAGTGTGACTGGGTTAGTTGGTTTCGGGCGATGATAGTAAGTTTTTCCTAGGAGACCTGGGGGTCTTTTGTCCAGCAAGCAGAAAATCGACCACAGACCACATGCAATTTACAGACCTTATATACAATGAAATATAGTCTTAAGTTGTTGATGTGCCTAAAACCCTATAACAGTCATAATCATCAAAGGAGGAGGGGCTTTTCAGCTGCACCAACAACATTTAATATAAATAAGTTATTTGTCTTCATTCATTGCCAGTTTTCTTAAAAGTTAAAGTATTCCTGCTTGTTACTTGTTTTTTGTTTTTTTTTTGTATTTTTGTTGAATTAACAAATCTCAATCCAAATAATGTGATTTCTTTGTATGTGTGTGTGCGTGCGCACATGCACGTGTGTAATATTAATAAGTAAATACGCTAGAGTGAAGTAAAAGCAGAAATATCATAGCAAAGACAACCTCTTGATTAAATAATTGCACTTGACAGTGTTGCTGTGCACTTAATAGAGTTGTTGTAACATTTCTTTATTTAAAATTTCTTTCAGCTTAATAATTGTATATTTTGATTTTGTTTGCAGTGAATCTCAGTTAAATAGCTCAGATGATAGTTTGTATTCAGTACACAGTGGTAGTAGTGGAGGATCAGGAGGCTATGGTGGCCGTAGTGCTTCTCCCCAGCATCCCTCAAGTGGCGGTGGTGGTAGTGGCAATGGTGGTGGTGTTTTATATCACAGTCATAGTAATCCAGACCTCACTTCATTGGCAACCATGTATGAACAAGATCTGAGATTAGATTATCCAGAACATGTATTGAAAGTGTACAAAACAGATCAAACTTTCAAATATCTTCTTGTCCATAAGGTATGTTCACAGTGATAAAAAAAAAAAAAAAAAAAAAAAACAATATTAGATAGTGTATTTGATAATTATTCCTGGATAAATTTGTATTCTTTGATCCCATAATATATATAGAAATAGATATATATGTATAATTTGGCTTCTCAGTTTTCTAATTTATAAATAAAATTAAATTTTTACAAGAAAAAATGCATGCAGTAAACCCTTGCTTTAATGGACTTAGTATTAGTAATGGCCACATGGTGCAAGAAAGCCTATGGCTTATGCTGCGCCAGCTAAAAAAAAAAAAAAAAAAAAAACGAATAAAACAATGATAATAAAATAAATAATAATAATTAATAAAAGAAAAGGAAATTAAACCTATCATCCTATGCGCTTCCCTCACCCGAAGGTACTATCCAGATGACCTTTGAATTTCTCCAAATTGTCAGCTTCTACCATCCGTGTAGGCAATTTATTCCAGTAATTTATAACTCGCTGGCTAAAATAAAACTTCCTGCAGTCCAATCTAAACATTTCCCCCCGTAACTTGAATTTATATCCCCTAGTTCATTTATAATCTTGAAAATTTCGTCCTCATTCATTTTACTGATGTCTCTCAGAGCCTTAAACACCTCAATCAAATCTCCTCTGAGGTGTCTAGTTTCCAAACTCTGCAATCCACATATTCGAAGTCTTTCTTCATAAGGACGCCCCTCTGCCGATCTCACCAGGCAAGTTACCCGTCTTTGCACCCTTTCAAGAAGCTCGATGTCTTTCTTTAGGTGCGATCTCCATACTTGAACACAGTATTCCAAGTGTGGTCTAACAAAAGCCTTATATAATGGGATTATCACGTCCCTATCTCTACTTGCAAATGTTCGATAGATCATTGATAGGACACCATGGGCCTTCCTTGCAACCTGTTTACAATGCTCAGAGAATTTCATGTCTGACCGTATTGTAACACCCAAGTCCCTTTCCTCCAGTACTGGGTTTAGTTGAACTCCACCAAGTGAATAAGTTATTTTGGGATTACTGTTTCCCAGGTGTAATACCTTACACTTTGTTGGATTAAAGCATAGCTGCCATTTTTCTGACCATTCCTGAAGTCTATCTAAGTCTCTCTCTCTCTCTCTCTCTCTCTCTGAAGAAGCTCAGCTTGACAGTGATCATTAACTACTCTACCAATTTTAACATCATCTGCAAATTTAGACATCATGCCCTCTATCCCTTCATTGATGTTGTTTATGAAAATTAAAAACAACACTGGTCCTAATACTGATCCTTGGGGAACCCCACTTCTTACATCAACCCAATCTGAAGAATAGCCATTTATCAAAACCCTCTGCCTCCTGACCTGAAGCCATCCTGCTATCCATCTAAAGATTTTCCCAGTGATTCCAACCTGTTCCAGTTTATAAAGCAACCGCTCATATGGGACTGAGTCAAAAGCTTTGCTGAAATCTAAATAAACAATGTCGAAATTATTCCCTAAATCCAGCTTGTGAGTGACCTTTTCAAAATAGCGAACCAGATTTGTTAAACACGATTTTCCCTTTACAAAACCATGCTGAGTATCCTTGAAAATTTCAATTCTATCCAAATGATCCTGAATTCCACCCTTGATCATTGCCTTCATGATTTTCCCTACCACTGAAGTCAGACTGATAGGTCGATAATTTCCCACTTCACTTTTAGAGCCACCCTTATGTATGGGAGATACATTTGCACTTTTCCAATCCAACGGAATCTCCCCAGAGTCTAGTGATGCTCGCATAATTAGCCTCAATGGTTCAATGCACTCACTTGCCGCCTCCCTTAAGATTATAGAGTATATTCCATCGACTCCAGGAGCCTTACTGGCCTGTAGGCTCGAAAGTTTTTTCATTAAATAATCTTGTGAAATTTCAATATCATTAATTACATATTTTTCAACTTCACTCCCACAGTTTTCCCTTGCTACGAAAGGTTTTTCATTTGTAAATATTGATGCAAAATAACTGTTGGGTTCATCTGCAACGGCAGCTGGTGTATTTAATATTATCCCCTTTCCCTTACGCAAAGGTCTGATCTGGTTTGTCCTGCTCTTCTTGGCATTTATATATGTGAAGAATTCCTTATCTTCCCCCCCCCCCTTTGCTCTGTTTGCTATTGCTTTCTCATAAACTGCCTTTGCCTGTCGAACCTTTTCTGTGGCTCTATTACAGTCATCTTGTAGCTGTTATAGGCTTTAGTACTTTTTATTTCTCTGTGACCTTTCCATGCCACCTTTTTCTGCTCAAGTAATGTTGAAACTTCACTATTCATCCAACTTGTAACCCTTCTCGTGGAGTATTTTTTTTAATGGTAAATACACATTCAAGGCATCTGTGATTAATGTTTTAAAAGCATACCACAGTTCAATTGTATTCATTCTCTGTGCGATATCTACCTAGTTAATAGAGGCCATGTAGCACCGTAAGGCATCGTAATTTCCTTTTTTAAATTATACTCCATTCCTTTGCCTTTTACTACTGCTACCTCTCTCTCATCATCATCCCCCGTAGAACTCCATGATCACTTCCTGCTACTGGTTCCTCTACTGTCAGCCCTGTTATGTCATCTGATTCATGGGTGATTATGAGGTCTAGGATATTCTTTTCTCTGGTACTTTCCCTGGCATGTTGATACAAATAACAGTCATCTAGTTGATTTAAAAATTTTGTTCCCCGTGTCGAGTTTCCTTCCCATTTACTCCAATCAATTAGAGGCAAATTGAAATCGCCCATAATAAGACATTGATGCTTACTTGCCCATTCCATTTGCACGTAGAGGCTTTTGTCATAATCTTCACAATCACCTGGTCTGTAGATTACTCCTACTTGCATTATACCTTTGTTTCCAACTATCTCACACTATACAGATTCTATACTAGCATGTGAAACGTCTGAATCCGGGAAAGCTATCATCGCACTCAGGCTACTTCTGATAAGAAGCATTACCCCACCAGCCTTCTATCTACCCTATCCTTCCTAAATACATTATACAAGCCGTACTGAAACTCATCATCCCCAATTTCTAGGTGGCACCACGTCTCCGTAAGCCCTATTATGTCCACGTTACTTGTTTTAACCAGCAGTTCGAATTCGCACATTTTATTGACGACACTTCTAACATTACTATATAAACAATTAAGACTTACTGTTCTTATATATTTAACAACCCTTGAAGTTTTTTAGGCTCACTTCCCTGGCATTAGCTACCCGCTCACTTGAAATGTTTCTGCCCCCAGAATATCTAGATAATATGTCCAGTTGGGGTAACAGATAAGAACTCTTGAGGTATGTGCAAGAGTTACTTTGACCAATATTATCAAATAAACGCGTGTCAGTATTACCCACATCCCCCCCTAACTAGCAGTTTCCCTGAACCTTTAAGGTATCCTCAATAATACTGGCAAAAACTTTTGCACCACCTTTGTTTAAGTGTATCCCGTCTCTACAAAACAAATTCTTTCTACCTACAAGTGTGGGCCATGCTGATAGAAATTTCCCCCCTAAAGCCTTGCAGAGTCCTTTAAGCCTTGAGTTAATCCACAAGGCTTTTAACATATAATCCCTCCTATCGTGTCTGAACAGAATTGCAGACACATTGACATTGTGACCTAGCTCGTGGCATTTCCTCAGCATGGTCCTGTATTTTTCCAAAAAATCGTCAGATTGTGTACATTTAATATAATTAGTCCCCACATAATAATAATAATATTCTCTTAAACCCCCTCAAAATCTGACAATCTGTTGGTGACATCATTAATAGTTGCTCCCGGCAGACACCCTGGTTCTGCTCCACCTATCCTTATTAAAAAAATATTCCCCATTTTCCTGAGAATGGAATCTCCTAATAAAACAAAATCCTTTTGAACCATAGTGGTTTGCACTTGGTTTTTCTGTTTTGAGTCCCGAATCCGGAGTGTATCACTTGGTAGATTGCTGGAGTCTTGAGTCCCTGACGAGCTCCCAGATGCATTATTCTCGAGGGCAAGCACCCGTTTTTTCAGTGACTCAAATTGCTCCATCAGTGCACCAAATTGTAATTTAAGATTGGTGCACTCCTTACATTGATCACAAAGAAAAGAATCCCCAGGTGAGCTATGATTAGTCACCAGGTCGACCTTGGAAAACCTTCCACAGGTTCCGCAACGGATTAAATCATGAGTCACCTGTAAATCACCATCGGCTATTTCCGTGTAAGTCACGATACCCTGTGACATGTCTAAGGCAGATCTCGTAACTACCATTATAAAATTAGCTAAATATCAATGAAAATTAACTTTAAAAAATTATATCTATAATATTATAAAAATCAAACTGTTATAGGAAAACCTATAACAAAATAATCCAACAATATCTAAATAAATCAAATATCTAAAAGCAATAATCAACAGTAATCCAATCCACTTAACCGAGGAGCCCTGACGAAGCACATCTGCTCACCTCAAATGCCAACACTCGACTTGGGAAATAATGGACAGTATTCACTGGTTCAGAATGAACATTGTCCATTTGGACCAGGTGATATAACTGTCTCAGACTGATGTATTTTCTATCAGTAAATACCATCAGACTGAGATAATATCACAATGAAGCAGAGTGCAAGGATTTTCCCTTCCATCAACCTGCCAAACATATCAGACATCAATAAGAAGTTATCTGAACCTCTTGCAAGGATACCTGAGAGCACTTTAGACTCCAAATAAGCTTTAGTCAGTTTCTGCTGCTACTATCTGACAGCAAAATTTCAAGCTTTTCTACTAGCACAATAAACGTAGTAAAATTCAGCATTACATTTAATGGTGGGTTTTTTTTTTTTTTTTTTTTTTTTTACTTAATATCACAGCACTTTTTCATAACATTCTAGTTGCCTTAACAATTGTATGTATTTCTTTCAAGTTTAACAGACAGTCACATTTAGCAGACAGGACTTACTCTCACATAGTTCATTAAAGTGAGGTTTTACTATTTTAGCTGTTGAGTAGGTGTGTTAGAGAAAATTATCAGCTGGAAAAAAAATAAATAAATCTATTTTTACTTTTAAAATTATAATTAATATAAACAGCAAAGCATTTTTAATTTAATTCACCTCTGATATCTGCATAGTTAAATTCTCATTGTGAAAATATTAAACAGAAATAAAGCAAAAGAAAAACACTGGCAAAACTATTAAAAAGATATTACCTATTCTAAAGTGTATCAAGTTCCCCTCCAGGACTAACAGGAATATCACATTTTTTCTCTATAGTAGTATAGTGCCACCTTGAATACCACAGATCAAATTGTTCCTCCCCCCAAGAAATTTCTTGATTTATTGCATCCTGATTGTTCAACTAGATATGATATAAAGAGATGGTTTTAGAGGTGTGATTCTTAATTTATTCTCTAAAATTTCCAGCTAAGTTATTCCTTAAAACACTTGCCCTTAGAGTGATCACCAAACTAGGCCAGCCCACGTAACTGTCAAGGATAATATCTACTTTTGGGACCCCCTGGCATGTGTTAGGTAGGTCCATTAGGAAAGATGGCTCAATCAGATGAATTTATTAAAAAGGTTATGCTTTGAGTTCCACTGCTACTTCAGGCATAGCTCACAGTTAGTACAGTCTTTCAATTAGTGTTCTTCCACAATGTGTGGAGAAAGCCTGGGTTCAATTCATATTGAATTAGAGCTACTTTTTTATGGGCTTTTTTCATACACCATTGCTGAGTTTATTGGGCAAGGATTGCAAGTTTTTCTCTGGGAAACTCAAGTTTTTTTATCTAACCAAATAGGAAGATCGACCATGGAATACACACAATTTACAAACATTATACATCAACACCTTGTGTCCTTAATTGCCTTGGCATTAATTTAAAACAATGATGAGCTATAAAGACAAATATGATCAAACAAAATTGTAACTTTGAAACAATTTTTACATGCATTACAACAGTAAATATTTCAAGAAGCTCAACTACATTGTGCAAGCATATTACAAATTAATTGAACCATTTTAGTGTTGCTTAGTACTAGTAGGTTTTAAGATGCATGGCTCTTGCTTTTGTTGCATCAGTTTAAAAAAAAAAAAAAAAAAAAACCTTCATACAATCCATATTCCTTTTATCATACCCTTCCCACTGCCATAAGGTACTTATCCAGTTTCTAAATTGTTAACCTCATCCACTCAAGGTGGCAATTTATTCCAGTGATTGATGGCATGTTGTCCAAATATGAACTTCCTGAGGTCTAGTCTATAAATTTTCTTCAAAGTTTATATTTAACCCCTGCGCGCTTGTTTTTGTGTCTCATTTCAGTGTGAAAAATTCTCATTGGTTTTTGTCCCATTTCAATGTAAAAATTCCCCATTATTCAATTAGGCCCGCCTCCAAGATGACATGTTTCGAAAAAAATTTCTGGTCTTTGGGATGTATTAAAAATCTTTTTTTCAAATGCAGCCTTTAAACCTGAACATTGTATTCAAAATGTCCTCCATACATTAATTTGTGTAATGGGACTATAACCTCCTTTTCTCTAGATGCAAAGGTATTAAATCACTGATAAAAAACACTGTGCCTTTCTGGCCACTTGTCTGCACTGCATACTAACCTTCATGCCTGACTATATCAAAACACACAAGTCTCTTGGCGCCTCTGTAGCCAGGTGGGAAGGAGCAACAGTGCGTAGCACATGCTTCTTGATTAGACTGGGGTTCGAGCCCGTCACCACCAAATACGGAGGATGCGGAAAGGTCAGGCAGTGAACACCGCATATCCTGGAGCAATATGGCCTTAGTTGCTAATGCTCCTAAAAACCAAATAACAAACAAACAAGTCTCTTTCTTCATTTTACTTGCATCTGAAAATGTTAAAAAATTAAAAAAGGTTTTTCTCTCCCAGAATGTTAATAACTCTAGGCTACTTGGTTGCTTTTATCCAAATCCTGTTTTTTTATTTGCTGGTGGAAGGGAGGAAAATTTCCCATTGCTTCACTATTTAGGAAATCTGTCCCTTCTGAGTGTGGGAAAAATGGTAATATCACAGTTGCCATTGATTAAATTTTATCACTGTAGCTTAAGTCAGTGCTCAAAAATACTCTGACACATTTACATTCCTGCTCCCTAACTGCCATCTGTACACAAGGTACTTCTTTGAAACTTGAACCAGTTTTAGAGAAATACTTGGGCACTCTCCCTAGAGTTCCGATTCCCCTTTATGACTTACATCTTTGAATCTTTTAAGAAAATAGTGAAATAGATAGTGGATTACCAAATAATTTCATTTTGTGTAAATTGTGTGTGCTTTATGTAAATATTTTTGCTTTTATTGAAATATCCTTTATATGTTCATTTAAAAAGAAGAAATAGGAATTAACAATTTTAATTTCAAATTTGTTTTGTGTTCTGCAGCTATCTACCAAGATACATATGTATCTTGATAGATAGCTACAGTAATATATTTAATTAATTATTTATTAATAATTTTATGTGAAGAGTAGGGTTGTTTAAGAAATTAAGCTTTAGTAAACAGATTAGCCAGTATTAATACCCATTAAGCTTAATGATATACGGTAGCATGATGTTATTTATTTTTGATTCATATAGGAAACAACAGCAAGGGAAGTTGTAATGCTGTCGTTACGAGAGTTTGGCATTACTGATCCAAGTAGGTAAGTTAATCTAGTAATGTTTCATTAGTCTACATTACTGTGAGAGTAAGTCAAATGAAAATATGATTTATTTGCTTTGACAATAGACATTAATTCTGAAAGTAATCCCCATAGCTACTTAAGTACCTGTCTACCAAATTTTATATATGTTACAGAAGTCTGTTGCTGGTATCATTGCAGGACAGCATATTTCACATTATGTATGTGGAATTGACTTTCTGCTAGATCAATTTACCGTTTCCCAAAAGCAATGGAAGTATGTGGTGACAAATACATGCTATATGGAGGATGTGTAATAGAATGGTGTAATGCAGTGCTTTTCAGTTTTTTTTTTTTTTTTTTTTTTTTTTTTAACTACAGAACACCTGAACATTTACAAATTAAATCTTCCATGGAACCCCAATATCTTTAAAAACAGTAATACATTTGAACAAATTAAATTTAAAAAAAATTAATGGAATATTTCCTGACCCTCTGGGATCCCTTTGTGAAACCCCATTATTTAGTGGAACATGTTTTGAAAACTACTGCTGTAGACAGCTCCAAATTATGGATATTTCTTAATTCCTCTTAAAGTATTGTTAATGTATCTCAAAAACCCTCATCCAAGATTTTTTTTTCTGTATTTTCTGTTCTACTTCTCTTTTGTCAAAAAAAGAAAAACAAATATAAAAAAATTGCCAAAAAAGCACTGCACCACATTTTGCTTACATAATTTAACTAGTTTAAAAAATTAACAATTATGTTAAGAACCATATATTTTGGATGACTGTTCCTCCTTCTGTGGTACAAACTGATACAAAACATTAATAATATATTCCCATTCCACTCTGGTATTGATAATGCCATTAATAGGATATCAAACAGCACAATGTTGATGTTTGCTTCACTTGGTGTAAAAACTTGTAACAATTCCCTTATTCTTCTGAACCCCCACCTCCTCCCCAAGAGATGAGTGATGTGGTTTACCATCTTGATTGTAAGTGCAGCAGGTACTATGTAGGCCAGACACTGCACAAAATACAGAACAGAACAAATAAACACATCCATTACAGCAAAGTAATATAGTCTACAACTCCATCACAGAGAACCATGGGTTTAATGAGAGCTAGCGAGCTTTGTGAAGCCTTTCCACACTCAGAAAACTTTGTAAATACCACCAAAAGAAACATCAGGAAGGTGATGCCCCCTCCCACCTTGCTAACCCTATTCTAGAGAAGAAAACAGCCCAGAACTCCTCCAATAATTATAAAGAATAACCCTGAACCTGCAAACAAGCCTCCCATCTCAGTGAAGAGAACAACACTGGTAAAAATCAACAGGCAAGATCACCTGCCAAGTGACCAACACATTGCAACTAGAGCAGTCTCCCAGGGTTATCTGCCTCCCATGTTCAGATGATTAGCATGGCTGGTAGTTAAACAAGGGCTATGGACCACAGACCCTTAGGCAGCATCCATTAAGAAAAATGGAACAAATGCCAGTGCATCACATGGCCTGGGTTCCTAGGATTCCATAACTCACTGTTCTCAGTTCCTCGTGCCATCTAAAATAAATATATAATGACCATATGTTAGTATATTATAATTAATGTTTTTATCAGTTTGTACCACAGGAGGCATAGTCCTTCAACATGTATGGTTTTTAATGTAATTGTTCATCTATTAAGCTATTTAAATTAATGTACATTCAGTGCAATGTTGTGTGTGTGTTGTTATTTCATTTATTTATTTTTTATTTTTTGTGTAAAATTATATACTGCTTTTTTCATCGTGCCCTCCAGTTCCTACATTTAAAGAAATATAACAGATTGTAAAATCATATCTCTCTTTTTCTTACATTATACCAAGCTCTCTTGGAACTTAGGGTTCTGCAGTACCTAATTTGAAAGCCTTTGGTGTTGCTGTTGTTCATACATTTTCCTATGGAAAAATTACAGTTTTAGTCAAAACAAGATCTCTTTTGTTTTTGAATGCACAAATTCAGATAATTATGGAGAATTTTTTACATATATCACCCTATATCTAATGATACACACACACACACACACACACACACACACACACACACACACACACACACACACACACACACACACACACACACACACGTTAACTGAGAATTGTTGTTTTTGTGGTGAGTGATAATGGTAAAAAAGTTGCTCATGCAATAGTAACAGTATTTGCCATATAGTTTAAGGAAGCCACAGGCTTATGCTGCACTGGTCAAAAAAAAAAGAAGCCAAGTTGATCAGAAAACACAAATTATGTGCTTCCCTCCTCGCATAAACAACTCTTCTCTGAGGTGAGGAGAGTTGCTTATAAGTTAATCTCTCGACACTCAATCGCGAATGATTATAATATGAATTTACCCCCTGTGTATTGTCATAAATGAATCAAGTTAAAATAACTATTAATTAAAATAAGCATGTATTCAACTCTCATATCACGTCAAGGGAATCGGAAATAATCACGGAAGGACGGCGGCCATCAACCTCCAAAAACCAACCAACACCACAAGCCATCATGAGAATTGAAAAACAATTGTCGCGAAATTCTAAAAACAACGACACTAATGAATTAATTCACACATAAGTTACACTTTAAAAACGTTATTAACTTCTTCTAAGAAACCACCTTATTCAGTTTGTTACTGTGTTCGCAAAAAGTATAAAATCAATCACTGATGGACATGTGTTTCTTTTTAATGAATCCAAGGTTCTTAAATAAACAGAGTGAATATTTTAAATTATTAATTGCCAAAACATTAGAAATGAGATTAAATGTTAATTCTATTAATGTACGCAGACCTTAATTCTATTAATGTACACTGAAATTCTAAAAATGACGACACTAATAAATTAATTCACACATAAGTTAAACTTTAAAATCGTTATTAACTTCTTTTAAGAGATCACCTTATTCGGTTTGTTACCGTGTTCACAAGAAGTATAAAAGTGATTCACAAATGCTATCTCACCCGTTTTATATCAAATTAATGACACCCGACACCAGATTATTTATATAAACCAATGTATGAATTGCTATTCATGCATGCACGCAAGAGTCCACAAGTCCGAAATATTATAAGGTCTGTGTACATTAATAGAATTAACATTTAATCTCATTTCTAATGTTTTGGCAATTAATAATTTAAAATATTCACTCTGTTTATTTAAGAACCTTGGATTCATTAAAAAGAAACACATGTCCATCAGTGATTGATTTTATACTTTTTGCGAACACAGTAACAAACTGAATAAGGTGGTTTCTTAGAAGAAGTTAATAACGTTTTTAAAGTGTAACTTATGTGTGAATTTATTCATTAGTGTCGTTGTTTTTAGAATTTCGTGACAATTGTTTTTCAATTCTCATGATGGCTTGTGGTGTTGGTTGGTTTTTGGAGGTTGATGGCTGCCGTCTTTCCGTGATTATTTCCGATTCCCTTGACGTGATATGAGAGTTCAATACATGTATATTTTAATTAATAGTTATTTTAACTTGATTCATTTATGACAATACACAGGGGGTAAATTCATATTATAATCATTCGTGATTGAGTGTTGAGAGATTAACAGTCCTACTCAAAGGTATGAGGTTTTCACCTATAATTTAAATATTATACACTGATGGATCACATGATGAGTTCTCTTTCTGCTTATCTAGGATGATATTCCTCACCTCTTGGGTTCAGAGGGTTGTTTCTGTTGTAGTTTGGTTTTAGGTGCATCAGCGATTTATGCCATATTGTACTGTATATAATATGTCTGCTGGGGTCTGCTGACGAGGCTACTAGTGACGGTCGTGTTCCAAGCCGCTAAGTGGATTTTTCTTATTTATTGATTTGAAATTATTGTTTTTCTAAAACTTTTGATTTAAATTTAGTAGTATAACATTATTTTGTGATTTTTTGATTAATTTGGTGTATTTATTCTTTACTCGGCCTTGTAAAAGTATCGGTAAGGGTTTCCACGTGTTCGTAACTACCGCTACCGTTAGTAACTTTCCCGCCATTGTGATACCGTAGGTTATATACCGTACTAGATAGCGTTAGTTGAACTTCGTTAGCAGTTAAATTGTACGTTTAAATAAATACATATAACGACTTAGATTACAAACGTAATATAATTAATAACATAACATAATTAATTAATAAATTAATAGAATCATGACTCAGACCAGAGCAGCAAAGCAAAAGGCTCAAGCTAATGGAAGTGCTGTGGCTCAGAGCAGAACTGAAGGGGGCAGTTGTCCTCTGACTCACAGCCTTATAAAATGCACTGTTTGCTTGATGTTTGCAGAGCAATCGGGTACGGGACATGATACTGCCAAGGGGGATGTCTTTGTGTGTGCGCGATGCAAGGAGTGTATCGATATCAGGCAACAACTCGGCGTTCTTATGGGCCTATATGAGAGCTTGAAGGACAGGGTGGATGCCCTCGAAAAAACTGAATTGAGGGGCCCATCAAGCTCTCAGCTGCCCACATCAACGCCAGAGCTTGCACTTGGGCATCGCGTGACACAGAGACAACCCCCAAGGCAGAATGCGCTGGTCCCGAAGGAACTAGTAGTTGTTGGTGACTCTATTGTCAGGGAAACGGGGAACATGCTTTGTAAAAAAGATAGGTGGAACAGGACCAGGGTATGTCTGCCAGGGGCAAAGGTTGATGATGTTGTAGAGCGAATATCATCTTTTAAGGGCACAAAAGGTGATATAGTTGTACACGTTGGCACTAATAATATTAAGAGTAGGAGACCGGCAGAATTACTTAACAAGTACAGGTCACTGTTGAACAAAAGCCGAGAATTAGGGTTGAATTTGAAAGTGTCTGCAATTCTGCCCAGACACGATAGGAGGGAGTATATGATGAGAGCCTTGTCGATCAATTCGGCCCTGGAAAGATTGTGCAAGGCTCAAGGGGTAGAATTTTTTTCAGCCTGGACTGTACTTGTTAACAGGAGAGATTGCTTCTACAGGGATGGGATACACTTAAATAGAAAGGGTGCAAGAATATTTGCTGATGCTATCGAGGCAGTGTTAGGTGGGTCGGAAAACTGCTAGCTTGGGGGGAGACAAAGACCAATAGATTGACAGTAGCCACTGGCAGAGGTGAAAGAGATTCTTGCACTGCTTCTATTAGAATGAGCAGAAGCCTGAAAAACAAGATGCATGGTATTTCAGAGACTGCTGGGAGCCATTGCGGTACAAGTAAACACATGGGTTGTGTTAGGGTAGCTAAGAATAGAAACAGGTGCAGGTATACTTGCGTGTACACCAATGCTAGGAGTTTAGTAAATAAATTTGATGAATTTGAGGTATTGCTCAAAACATCGAAGGCAGATATTGTTGGGATATCAGAGACGTGGTGTCACACAGATATAAGGGATGCGGAACTGCAATTTGGGGAGTACAACGTCTACAGAAAGGATAGACAGGATAGGAAGGGGGGAGGTGTTATGCTATTAGTTCAGAAACACATAAAAACCAAGGAAGTGAAGCCAGTCGACATCGCTGGACAGTGCAGTGTGGAGTCAGTTTGGTGTAACATAAACATTGGGAGATCAAAATTGAGAGTAGGAGTGTGCTATAGGCCTAATGACTCTGATGAGTATAATAAGGAACTGTACAGGGAAATAGAGTGGGCCAGTAAATCAGAGTGTCTTATAATGGGAGATTTTAATTTCCCAGATATTGACTGGAATTTGGGGGCTGGTTACTCACACACTAGCAGGGCTTTTGTGGATTTATTGGATGATTGTTTTCTACATCAGCATGTTCGGGAGGCAACTAGAGGGAGTAATACTCTTGATTTGATTATCAGCAGTGATTCTTCATGCATTAAGAATCTGCAGATAAATGAACCACTAGGTGGCAGTGATCACAGTGTGCTGAAGTGGGATTTACTCAAAGAGGTAACTACCATTAGGGGTAAAGGGAAGGGTTATTGCTTCCGTAAAGGCGACTACGATGGACTGAGACAGTATTTAAATTCTATACAGTGGGACCAACTGATGATGTTACCAACAGTAAATTCAAAATGGGAAGCATTCAAAGAACTTATCTTGGAAGCTACTAGGCTTTACATACCAACTAAGAAATATTGTTCAAGGTTTAGGCCAAAATGGATGTCAGATGAACTAATGAGGCATATGGCAGAGAAGAAAAATGCATGGGATACATACAAATTAACACATGACACAGAAGCCTATGATAGATACAAGTTGATATGCAACCAAGTTACAAAGGAGGTTAGGCAGGCGAAGGCAGATTACGAGAAATCCTTGGCAAGGGATGCAAAGAAAAACAGCAAAGAGTTCTTTACTTATGTAAACTCTAGAAGGAAAGGGATGAATCAGATTGGTCCACTTGATATTGATGGGTCAAGTGTTGATGATCCTGCTCAGGTAGCTAACAAACTAAATGAATATTTTGCATCGACATTCACACATGAGGAGTTATTCAGCGAGGGGAATGACAGAGGTGTATTCAACTCTAGCAGTAAGCTACAGAATCTTGAAATAACTGGGAGTAAAGTGGAGGAGAAACTGTTGAAGATAAACACAAGAAAGGCACCCGGGGTGGATGGGATCTATCCAGTTATATTAAAGGAGGCAGCAAAGGAAGTAAGCAAACCCTTAGCCATAATTATGAGAGCTTCCTTGGACTCAGGGGAGGTACCCATGGACTGGAAATGTGCAAATGTGACCCCAATTCACAAAGGAGGATCAAAGGCTGACACAAGTAATTATAGACCTGTGAGCTTAACTTCTGTTCCAGGAAAATCGATGGAGGCACTGGTTAAAGAAGCACTGCAGGATCATTTAGACAAGACTTCAGTTATAGCTCAGACACAGCATGGTTTTGTTAAGGGGAAGTCTTGCCTGACCAACTTGATTGGATACTATGATGCAGTCACAAAAGAACTGGATGCAGGGAATAACTTTGATATTATATACTTGGATCTTAGAAAGGCTTTTGATACTGTTGCACATGGAAGACTGCTACACAAATTGGAGCAGTGTGACATTGGAGGCAAATTGCTGCTATGGATAAAGGGGTGGTTGAGGGGGAGAAGACAGAGAGTGGTAATCAATGGACACTGCTCATCATTGACTGATGTTATTAGTGGAGTCCCTCAGGGCTCAGTGTTGGGTCCATTATTGTTTTCTGTATTTATAAATGATATTGATGATGGCATATTCGGCTTAATGTCCAAGTTTGCAGACGATACAAAGGTTGGCAGGGTTGTCAAGGACACTACTGACACTATGCTGCTGCAACAGGATCTGGAAAGGTTGAGCAGATGGGCTGAGAGGTGGCAAATGAAGTTTAACATTGACAAATGTAAAGTACTACATATGGGAAACAGCAACCCCAGAGCAACGTATCAACTCTGTGGTACTACACTGACAGTGGTAGAGAATGAAAGGGACTTGGGGGTGGTTGTGCAGGCAGATATGAAGTTCTCTGAGCAGTGCAGACGGGCTGCAAGAGTAGCTCATGGAGTATTGTCAATGATATACAGGAATTTTTCCAGCAGGGATAAGGAGGTGATTATTCCATTGTATAAGGCGATGGTCAGGCCACACCTAGAGTACTGTATACAGGTCTGGAGGCCTCATTTCAAGAAGGATGTAGAGCTGCTGGAACGAGTACAGAGAAGGGCAACAAGATTAGTGAATGGAACAAAGGGGTGCTCTTACGAAGAAAGGCTTAAGTTTTGCAAATTACAGTGTCTGGAGACTAGGCACCAGCGAGGTGATCTGATAGAGGTGTATAAAGCCTTGAATGGTTTAAGCATGCTCAATGCTGATGGGATTCTTCCTCTAGCTCAGAAAAATCACCTGAGAGGGCATAAATTCAAATTGAGGAAAGACAGATGTAGGATAGACGTGCGGAAATTTGCCTTTAGCCAGCGGGTGGTTGGTTGGTGGAACAGACTTCCATCCCTTGTGGTGGAGGTTGATAGCCTAAATAAGTTTAAGGCTCAGCTGGACAGGTATCTTGAACGAACAGAGGGGTGAAGTGGAAGTGGGGTTTTTTTTTTTTTTGGCTGATGCTGCATAAGCTTGCTTTCTTGCATCAAATGCCTATGGTAATGCTAATGTCTGTAAATGGCATGTGTTCTGTTGTTGATTTGGCACCTCCGTAGGCAGGAGCAGCAGTGCGTAGCACACGCTTCTTGATTAGACAGGAGTTCAAGCCTGTAAACACCAAATACGGAGGATGCAGAAAGGTCAGAGAATGATCACCGCATATCCCCGGAGCAATATGGCCTTAGTTGCTAATGCTCCTAAAAACCAAATAACAAATAACAAACGTAGTTGATTTGTCTTTCTGCTGGGTGAGAACCAGAGTTTCCAGAAGAAAAAATCATGGTACCCTCGCTTCAGACAGACTAACTTAGCTACATTGTGAAAATGGCCCATAAAAATTCCTTGCATCATTGACAAGATTCAAACTTGGGTCTTTTCCATCCAGTGTGGAGAGGACAGTGATTATGCCAACTGTGCTACCTGTGAGGATCGGTTCAGAAGGAAACCAATTTAAAAATGATGCTTTTTACATTTGAAAGTGGAAGTTAATCAAGAAAATAATTATACAAAGAAGCTTGAACCATTATTACAATCCATACTTTCAAATAAACAGATAATTATTACACAGGTAATAATAAATGAATAAATAAGTAATAATTATTATTGCAATGTATTATTTCACATTAAAAAAATAGACAATAATACCGTAATAATCATTATTACACGAGGATCAAAATTATATTGAAATAGATAATCTCTGGGTTTAAAAATTGTTAGCTAAATTTATTTATATTTAAATTAATACAACTTCTTTTTGCTCTTAATGAGTTTATATGTATAGCCATTACTTACTTCCCATACTATCTAACTATATAATTTTCAGTTTATGCTTTTTTAAAGTTTTGCTTATCCATGCCACCAAGAAAAGCAACCAGTAATTAATTATATTTGTTGCAGTGAGGAATATTATATAGATCAATAACCCACGGCTCATAGACTTATATCCAGCCTACAGAAAGATTCCTTTTGTTTCACCACAACCTTGGTTGCATGCATATTTTTTCTCATAAGAAACCAAACTAGTTTATCCCCATAGCAAACTCAGTTTCTGCAGCTTCACTTGTTATTGTTGTCATATAATACAGTACACAGTTATTCATGCTGCATGTTTGAATCCATGTGTGCACCAATATATGTATAGTAACGTTCTTATGTTTTCTATCTTGTAAACTCCTCTAACTCTCTGTGGCCATCCACGTAGAGGTATTTTTTTTTTTTTTTTTTTTAAGGTTAGGCAAATTGTGTTCTGGACATATTTTTTTTTTATCATACTTCAGCTGAATTTTTTGAATTTGTTGTTAAAATTGAACTAAGTATTACCATTTAGATTTTTATTTAATTTCTAAATTAAAATTTTGCTTAATCAACTGCTTTTATCTCAATGGGAAAGTTGTTCCTGTCTTCAGTTTAGTCTAAAAACCTCATCGCTGTATTTCTAAAATGAACATAAACCAATTTTACTTGAAGAAAACAAAACAAAATTAATCTTTTAAATTAAAATTTTGCCTAATCAACTGCCTTTTTCTCAATGGGAAAGCTACTCTGTCTTCAGTTTAATCTAAAAACATCATCACTGTACTCTGAAATGAACATAAACAATTTTACTTGACAAAAATCAAAACAAACACAACACTATATTTTTCCGTGTTGTATCTCCACATGCTATGAGTGTTGTATTATTATTTATTGTATTTTTTTTAAAATTCTTTCTTCAAATAAAATGTTTTATGCTCTTTTCAGAAATACACAAATGATGTTTTTGGATTTGACCATGGACAGGAAATAACTTTTCCACCAAGAAAAAAGGCAGTCGATTAGGCAAAATTTTAATTAGAAATTGTAAAATATAAATGGTAATATGTAGTCTTGACATCAAATTAAAAAATTTCAACCCAAATACAAAAAAAAAAAAAAAAAAAAAGTCCAAACAACAAATAACCTAAAAATAAGTGAGTAGACCCCAGTGACTTTTAAATTGAATGCACTGCATAGTTTACAATTTATGTAAGAAAATTTCACCATGGAAGCTGCATTACATTCTTTTCCTTACATTACAGTAACTACTCACTTTGTGAGGTGTCTGTTGGAGAAGGTGGTGTAGTTAAACAAAGGCGTCTTCCTGACCAGTTGCAAAACTTGGCAGAACGTATTGGTTTAAGCAGCCGCTACTACCTCAAGAACAATTCTTCCACAGAACCACTTGTACCTGATGATTTGGCAGCAGTAAGTATATTTTCCTTCAAGTTATGTTTTTACTTGTTGTATATATCAAATATTTTTAGAAAGTGAGGGTATATAAGTGAAGATATACAAGTGGAGACATAACAGATTTTGGACCCTCCACAGAATTTTTGAATGCTCTTACTCTAACAACTATTTCAAATCATTTTACATGTAAGTTATTACCTCCTCTCCCCACTGTTGTAGCAGATGTGGTGGCATACTAGCCATGCTAGTATGCTACCACATCTGCTTGGCTAGTATGGTGGCATACTAGCCATGCTAGTATGCCACCACATTCGGAAAACTGCTAGCTTGGGGGGAGACAAAGACCAATAGATTGACAGTAGCCACTGGCAGAGGTGAAAGAGATTCTTGCACTGCTTCTATTAGAATGAGCAGAAGCCTGAAAAACAAGATGCATGGTATTTCAGAGACTGCTGGGAGCCATTGCGGTACAAGTAAACACATGGGTTGTGTTAGGGTAGCTAAGAATAGAAACAGGTGCAGGTATACTTGCGTGTACACCAATGCTAGGAGTTTAGTAAATAAATTTGATGAATTTGAGGTATTGCTCAAAACATCAAAGGCAGATATTGTTGGGATATCAGAGACGTGGTGTCACACAGATATAAGGGATGCAGAACTGCAATTTGGGGAGTACAACGTCTACAGAAAGGATAGACAGGATAGGAAGGGGGGAGGGGTTATGCTATTAGTTAAGAAACACATAAAAACCAAGGAAGTGAAGCCAGTCGACATCGCTGGACAGTGCAGTGTTGAGTCAGTTTGGTGTGACATAAACATTGGGAGATCAAAATTGAGAGTAGGAGTGTGCTATAGGCCTAATGACTCTGATGAGTATAATAAGGAACTGTACAGGGAAATAGAGTGGGCCAGTAAATCAGAGAGTCTTATAATGGGAGATTTTAATTTCCCAGATATTGACTGGAATTTGGGGGCTGGTTACTCACACACTAGCAGGGCTTTTGTGGATTTATTGGATGATTGTTTTCTACATCAGCATGTTCAGGGGGCAACTAGAGGGAGTAATACTCTTGATTTGATTATCAGCAGTGATTCTTCATGCATTAAGAATCTGCAGATAAATGAACCACTAGGTGGCAGTGATCACAGTGTGCTGAAGTGGGATTTACTGAAAGAGGTAACTACCATTAGGGGTAAAGGGAAGGGTTATTGCTTCCGTAAAGGCGACTACGATGGACTGAGACAGTATTTAAATTCTATACAGTGGGACCAACTGATGATGTTACCAACAGCAAATTCAAAATGGGAAGCATTCAAAGAACTTATCTTGGAAGCTACTAGGCTTTACATACCAACTAAGAAATATTGTTCAAGATTTAGGCCAAAATGGATGTCAGATGAACTAATGAGGCATATGGCAGAGAAGAAAAATGCATGGGATACTTACAAATTAACACATGACACAGAAGCCTATGATAGATACAAGTTGATATGCAACCAAGTTACAAAGGAGGTTAGGCAGGCGAAGGCAGATTACGAGAAATCCTTGGCAAGGGATGCAAAGAAAAACAGCAAAGAGTTCTTTACTTATGTAAACTCTAGAAGGAAGGGGATGAATCAGATTGGTCCACTTGATATTGATGGGTCAACTGTTGATGATCCTGCTCAGGTAGCTAACAAACTAAATGAATATTTTGCATCAACATTCACACATGAGGAGTTATTCAGCAAGGGAAATGCCAGAGGTGTATTCAACTCTAGCAGTAAGCTACAGAATCTTGAAATAACTGGGAGTAAAGTGGAGGAGAAACTGTTGAAGATAAACACAAGAAAGGCACCCGGGGTGGATGGGATCTATCCAGTTATATTAAAGGAGGCAGCAAAGGAAGTAAGCAAACCCTTAGCCATAGTTATGAGAGCTTCCTTGGACTCAGGGGAGGTACCCATGGACTGGAAATGTGCAAATGTGACCCCAATTCACAAAGGAGGATCAAAGGCTGAAACAAGTAATTATAGACCTGTGAGCTTAACTTCTGTTCCAGGAAAATTAATGGAGGCACTGGTTAAAGAAGCACTGCAGGATCATTTAGACAAGACTTCAGTTATAGCTGAGACACAGCATGGTTTTGTTAAGGGGAAGTCTTGCCTGACCAACTTGATTGGATACTATGATGCAGTCACAAAAGAGCTGGATGCAGGGAATAACTTTGATATTATATACTTGGATCTTAGAAAGGCTTTTGATACTGTTGCACATGGAAGACTGCTACACAAATTGGAGCAGTGTAACATTGGAGGCAAATTGCTGCTATGGATAAAGGGGTGGTTGAGGGGGGGAGAAGACAGAGAGTGGTAATCAATGGACACTGCTCATCGTGGACTGATGTTATTAGTGGAGTCCCTCAGGGCTCAGTGTTGGGTCCATTGTTGTTTTCTGTATTTATAAATGATATTGATGATGGTATATCAAGCTTAATGTCCAAGTTTGCAGATGATACAAAGGTTGGCAGGGTTGTCAAGGACACTACTGACACTATGCTGCTGCAACAGGATCTGGAAAGGTTGAGCAGATGGGCTGAGAGGTGGCAAATGAAGTTTAACATTGACAAATGTAAAGTACTACACATGGGAAACAGCAACCCCAGAGCAACGTATCAACTCTGTGGTACTACACTGACAGTGGTAGAGAATGAAAGGGACTTGGGGGTGATTGTGCAGGCAGATATGAAGTTCTCTGAGCAGTGCAGATGGGCTGCAAGAGTAGCTCATGGAGTATTGTCAATGATATACAGGAATTTTTCCAGCAGGGATAAGGAGGTGATTATTCCATTGTATAAGGCGATGGTCAGGCCACACCTAGAGTACTGTATACAGGTCTGGAGGCCTCATTTCAAATAGGATGTAGAGCTGCTGGAACGAGTGCAGAGAAGGGCAACAAGATTAGTGAATGGAACAAAGGGGTGCTCTTACAAAGAAAGGCTTATGTTTTGCAAATTACAGTGTCTGGAGACTAGGCACCAGCGAGGTGATCTGATAGAGGTGTATAAAGCCTTGAATGGTTTAAGCATGCTCAATGCTGATGGGATTCTTCCTCTAGCTCAGAAAAATCACCTGAGAGGGCATAAATTCAAATTGAGGAAAGACAGATGTAGGATAGACGTGCGGAAATTTGCCTTTAGCCAGCGGGTGGTTGGTTGGTTGGTTGGTGGAACAGACTGCCATCCCTTGTGGTGGAGGTTGATAGCCTAAATAAGTTTAAGGCTCAGCTGGACAGGTATTTTGAACGAACAGAGGGGTGAAGTGGAAGTGGGTTTTTTTTTTTTTTTTTTTGCTGATGCTGCATAAGCTTGCTTTCTTGCATCAAATGCCTCTACTAATGCTAATGCTACTGGACACACATTCAAGCAGGTGTGACTGATAAACTATTTGGCAGAGAAAATTGGAATTGAAGTTTTGAGCAAAGCGATTAGTATCCTATATGAGGAGTGACACCATATTGTAAAAAGCAAAATATCGTGTATCACATTACTCTGTTGTTATCATTTATTAATAATTTAGACTGTCAGCATGTGTTATTAACATGCAGTAGTAACCAAATATCTTAAGGTTCCCCAGTAATGGTTTTCGAAAAAAGAAGTAGGTCAGGAGGGGAGTATTGGCAGCACTAACCTCAATTCTAATTACATTTTGCAGTTTTGCCTAAGTACCCTTCCATTCAGAGTAAAATGGGCATTATTCTTCCAAAAAACATTAATGGGTGTTGTTAATCTACTTCAGGTAATGCTAAATACATTGCAAAACTGAAATGTTTGTTGGCATCCTCTTCCTGTACCACTTATTAATACATTAAACTAATTAATACATTATTACAGTGCAGAGTAAGAATGTTTTCACAGTTACTCATAAAATCTTTTCCATGGCATTGAATTGAACAATTGAAAAAAAACACCAAATCCACTTTAATTGGATTGTGTTTTGATGTGATATTTTTGATCTTATCAACTTCAAATGGCTGAAGTTTTTTCCTAAGATCAAGTTCACCTACTTAATCAATACGTAGTAAGGTGAACATTAACAGAGGCATATGATGCAAGAAAGCAAGTTTGTACAGCATTAGCCAAAAAAAGAAAAGAAAAAAACTTCCCATTTCACCCATCCATTCACTCCAAAAGTTTGTCCACTTCTTCCTTGAATTTATTTAAGCTGTCAACGATGAATGGAAGTTTGTTCCAGCAATCAACTACCCACTGGCTAAAGGCAAATTTCCACACATCTATTCTACAACTGTCTTTCCTCAATATGAGTTTCTATCCTCTCAGATCTGTAATCTGAGCAACAGGAAGAATCCCATCAGTATTGAGCCTGCTCAAACCATTCAGATGCCTAGTCTCCAGATACTGCAATTTGTAGAACTTAAGCCTTCCCTTGTAAGAGCACCCCTTTTTTTCCTCCCTCACCAGTCTTGTTGCATACTAGTTAAGTGCGAAGGAGAGGAAAATTATAGTACAGGAATGATCACCTGACTGATACCATTGTTATATTAATATTGGCAAGCTGTAAAAATATCAGGTATGAATACATAATAATAAAGTATGAATATATAGTTACTGTAAATATTACTGCTAACTGCTTGAAACCATTAGTGCCACCTAGTAATCAGAACTGCAACTACAGCAGTTTGATCTCTTTATATCTCAATAACTGTGTTTAGTTTCAACTTTTCTATCCATGTTTATGAGATGAATAACGATTCAGGGTGTTAAGAAAATAATTTAAAATTAGGTGAAATTGTATGTAGCAAAATAACCACTCTTTTTTTTTTTTTTTTTCGTTGATTGACTCAGTAGAAACACAGTTAGATTATGTTACATTTGGGGAAAAAAAATAAAATATTCTAAGGTTTGAATGGTAAACAACCATAAACTTAAGTTTAATAAGTTAAAAAGCAATTTGTTTTTAGTACTTATTTTATTTTATTTTGTGATAGCATAGTTTGTTGAACCTCCTCCCACCACCCCCTCTACCAGTGTAAACAGTTGAATGATAAATATCTGGTTTGGCTTAGGTTTATTGATGTAAAATTAAACACTACTAATTAAATTATTTAAATCTTTCTCAATTTTTTATTATATTTCACAAATACTAACAAAATCTGCCACTATGTAACCTCTCAGTAGTTGGAATGCTCAACAGTGTAAACCTGAATCTTGTTCTACAATGTTACTTTCTTATAATTCACTGCACCAATGTTTCCTACCCATAAAGTACTCATTCAGAATAAAATTAATATTAATAAACATGAAATAGAATTTACATGTGCATACTTCAAAAAGTTAATGCAAAAATACTATTTTGAGTATTTTGGCAGAGATTTTTATTGTATGAATAACTTGGATTCATTATTGCAATGATTGTCTAACAATTATTACAAGACACTAATAACGTACCTATCACCATGTATTCTGGCATATAAGTTAACCCTTGAAGCACAAAAAATCATCTAAAATTTTAAGTTTGACTTATATTCCAAGTATAAAATCCAATGCTTCGTTTATGGCATGCACTTAGGATTAGAAAGACAGGAATACCAAAAAAAAAAAAAAAAAGAATATATTTGCACAAATATTCATTGTTGCTTACCATTTAAAATCTCAGGATTTTTTTCATATTCATCAAACAAAATTAGTTTGTGAAATTTATTCAGCATTATCTTTTTGGGTTTATTTTTCAGCAGCCCAAAAAAGTCAATTTCTTATAACAAACCACTTTCATATTGAGGCACTGTTTGCATGAAACCAATTTGCAGTACACTGCAGGCAACAAAGACTGGCTCTGTTACGTAATCAAACCCTCCCCCCATGTACGCAATAATATCCATAACAATGATGGCACATCACCTATGCCTGCTTTTGCTTTCTTAATCCTCTACATAAGGGAGTACTGTACTGTGCAGTGTAATAAAATGTTCCTATGTAAACTTTTAAAGAGAGAGATAAAATAATTGAATTAAAAAGTAGACAATGGTTCTTAATTTTACTTTAATCACCATTATGCTAGATGACTTATGTCAAAATATACAGTATATGGTTGTGATAATGTTAAAGGAGATACATAAGATATCATAAGTCAGAAAAACTGAATATTACAAACAGATATTTCCAAAAGTCAGTGTGAAACCATAATTTATGACATGCTAGTTTAAACTCAGAGTATGCATAACAGTTAAGGTTACCTATATGGTCAGGGGTTACACAACGTGAAGGAAATGGGCTGCAGGTTGGACACTCCGGCATCATGGCAGTGAGTAGATCAACACATAGTCGAATATCCAAATTGGTTGCATCATTTACACAAATCCAGATACCATTAGATTATGCAATCATAGTTTGCCGGGCGCCTCTGTAGCCAGGTGGGCAGGAGCAGTAGTGCGTAGTACACGCTTCTTGATTAGACCGGGGTTCGAGCCCATGACCACCAAATACGGAGGATGCGGAAAGGTCAGGGAATGACCACCACATACTCCGGAGCAATATGGCCTTAGTTGCTAATGCTCCTAAAAACCAAATAACAACAACATACTTTGCCAATGCACAATTTCCAAAGGTGGTAATTGACATAGTGTACCATCTGCTTGCAGCCACTGCACATTCAAGAAAGTGTTGTTGAATTAATGATCCTGTGTGTCTAATAAGAGTTGTTTCTGGCAATGAAAATCAGCTTTACTTCAGCCACTGTATCAGATGGCATCCCATATTATTACTCTGACCTCATAAACTGGGCTAAATGCCTGAAATAGAGATATATCTGCAACTCCAATCATTTGTAATGTGTTTTAAATTTTAGTTGATGAGCTTAAGCTTTTGTAACACCCCTAACACATAAAAAAAAAAAAAAAACATGCTCTTCTAATACATCTATACATAGTACATACCACTTTACCTGACTGAATATTTATTTTGTTCTGACTGGACGTATACAGAAAATTCATCAGTCAAAGAAACCTTGGTTACTGTCGACAGTGCATATGCATTGAATCAGCATGATGAAGTACTAAAGAGAATTTTACCAACTATAGATTATTTGGTATAGTTTGGTAGGCTGTTTGAGTTTTTTTTTTTGCACTGACTGCATTTGGTTACAGTGTACTGGTTTATTGGGCATTATATCTATACAAGTGTATGTTTAGAGGCTGATCTGCATGTTTTGTATAATTTAAAACCCCAAGGGAAGCCCTGAATCCTTCACTTGAGATCAGCTAACTATACCCCAATTAAAGAGACCTTTAGGAGTTCCTCCAGTTTCCAAATAGTAAACCCACTATATTATCATGGAGGACAATTTGGTATGGTTGTTCATATACAGGGTGTCTCAAAAATATTGGTACAAACTTTAGGGGAGGTAGGTAACATCTAAAGGAATGTGAATCGCATAGGAACCCATAACCGGAAACGTCATGGGAAAATAGTAGCAGAGGCACAAGAAGCAGAAATGACACAAGACAGTACTTAGTGGCAAACATTTATTTGACATAATATTAACAATGGAGTACGAGATGGATGCATTTCATGATGTTACAACAGATGCTCAAAGGTTCCACCATGAGACGCGATGCATGCATGACACTGACGCAGCATGGATTGGCGGACACGGTCGAACACACCTGGAGTTCCTTTGACAGTAGCAGTAGCGCAGACGAGTCTCGCCACGAGATCCATTTCTGTCTCCACAGGCGATTCATACCCGATAGATTTGAGGGCCCCCCACAGAAAGAAATCAAGGCTTGATAAATCAGGTGAGCGTGAGGGGCCAGGCAACGGGTCCATCGACGCCCAAAATGCCTGTTCAAATGGTCACGAACACACCTTCCATAATGGGCAGGTGCCCCGTCATGTTGAAACCAAATGTTGCGTCTCACATTTGCTGGAACATCGTCAAGTAACCCTGGTAGAACTTGTTCAAGAAAGATCCAATATTTAGCAGAGTTCATGCAGGATGGTAACAGATATGGGCCAACTAAGCAGTTACCGACCATACCTGCTCACACATTTATTGAGAAGCGATGTTGTGCCGCATGGGGGCGCACACCGTGTGGGTTGTCGTGAGCCCACACTTGAGCATTGTGCTGATTGAATAAGCCTTCCAGAGTGAAATAAGCCTCATCTGTGACCAAACATAGGCTGGAAAAATTCAAGTCTTCAACACTTCCTTGGAGAAACCACTGCGCAAAAGCCACACGTGCAGGATGATCTTGGGGGAGCAGTAACTGAACCCTTTGGAGATGAAAGGGGTGTAAGGAATTGTTGTGCCAGACACGCTGTACACTGCAATGAGATACTCCTAAGGCAGAGGCAACGGGCACGTGTGCTGGTAGTAGGATTATTCTGGACGGCATTAAACACACTTTCTTCCATAGCGGGAGTTCACGTTAAACGTGGTCTGCCCGCACCGCTCCTGTTACCTCTAAATGACCCATAATTGCACAAATTTTGATGCACATGCGCAAACAAACGGTGGTCCGTACATGGCTACCTGGGAAGCGTTCTCCATAAATTCGTTGAGCAGCTCGTCCAATGTCCTCTGCTAATCTATACACTAGGTGCATGTCTGCCAGCTCACAGTTCGTATATCGATGCATGCTCTTCGTTCAGCGACTACTGCTTGAATGAGTAAACCAGAAATTTTCCGTCTCGCGAACTCATGAACAGCACTGTGTACTGACTTACGGTGATGTTTCCGGTTATGGGTTCCTATAAGCGATTCACATTCCTTTAGATGTTACTTACCTCCCCTAAACGTTTGTACCAATATTTTTGAGACACCCTGTATACTATATTGGAATATGCAATTTTTGCTTAAAAGGTAAAATGCAACAAAACAATAAATATATATATATATATATATTTTTTTTTTTAAGTGTGTATATTTATTGAATTTCGTGATATCGTCGCGCCACTTGTTTTTCCCTATGCATGCTAATTGGTGTTAACTTTTGTTTGTAGGAGCTTCTTCGAGAAAGTCAGGTTCATTTTCTCCAGTTGAACAGTGTAGAAGTAGCTACTCAACTTACAATAGAGGATTTTAGCATATTTCGACAGATTGAGCCAACAGAGTACATTGATGATTTGTTTTTAGTCAAATCAAAGTATGGAGTTCCTATGTTATCGAGATTTGCTGAGGTTAGTTCTAATGGATATTTTTATAATTAAAACCAATATTTTTAGGAGATGGAAGTGAAAAAAATAAAAGTATTGCAATCTTACATATTCTAGATTGCTCCTAAATATCTAAATGAAATGCAATATAAAAAATATAAATAGATAAAACTCTAATCAACAGCAAAAGTTATTTTATCTTTCTTATTTTACTTTTTAAAATTATTTTTTAATTGTGGATGAATAAAAAAATATTCACACTTTACTTATAAATTCAGAATATTTACTCTCTATATTCTATGTAAAGGATGTCCCAAAAGTCTTGCAATATAGAAATAAAGAAAATGTTCTATTGGTATGTATTCTGCCATAGTAAATGAGTAGTTCAGCAATATGGAGTCATCTAAATGACAATGATAAAGTAGAATAAATGTCTAAATTAGTGCTCAAAATGCATATATGGAGTTTGTCTGGTGTAGACGTAATATTCAAGCAAAGCAATTCAGGGCTCTAGAGAATTTGAAACCAATAGTCTGTTTAAAAAAAAAAAATCCATGATCAGAAATATTGAAAGCATTCACATGTGCAGGATAAGAACTTAAAATTATTGCAAAATTTCTTTTACAAAGTCTAGTCTGTTCAAGAGCATCAAGCAGATATTATAAACTGATAATTGGAGCATTTTGAGCAATTTCAAGTAATTTACAAGACCAGTCCGCCTCAGTCAGTCTTTCATGATTCAGGAAATTTTATCATAACAGGAGCATCAACTGGCATTATTTCAGATATTCTGATACAAAAGTCATTCATTTTTCCATTATTAATTGTAGTCAGAAAAACTTGCAGCTCATTGCATGCAAATTTTCTGACTACAATTAATGTGTTCTCAATAGCATATTCCTATTTTTCCAATAATATAGTAATATCAGTCATATTTCCATATGGAAAATAAATTTGATTTATTTTTTCTTCACTTGTTCCTTTAAGCTGTTATAATGGGCAGCATGTGGTTTCAAACAACAAGGTCTTTTCAAAATTGAATTTTCTAACCATGTAGTTCACTTAAAAATTTTGAAATTAGAATAGGAGAGGTAATGTGGCAGGGAAAACTTGAAAAGGAGGTGATTCTACAAAAAGATAAAGAACTCCTGTTTTAGACAGGACAGTTATTCTTCTAGTGAATACAAATCCAGCACTAGCAGGAGAATGTTCTTGTTCTTGGAATTCCTGGCACATACTGCTCTGGTTGTAATGCACTGAACGCGTGTATTATGTCTGCATGCGTGTGTGTGGGGGGGCTGATTTGCATGTTGTGCAGGCTGAAAAATATAGAACAACTAATGTAAAACCATACTATCTCCATTTGAGATCAGCTGATCACAGCTCTGACTAAAGAGGCCTTTAAAAATTCCTTCAGTTTCTGACAAGATTTGAACCTAAATCTTTCCAGGTGAATCAGAAGTGATGGCCTCACTGTACTACTGACTGACCAGAAGAATGCATATCACTTTGGACCTCACTCTGGACAAGGTGTAATGTGATCCAAACAACTCTGCACAAACACTTTTCCAATCTAAATGGATTAATGGATGAAGGACTGAAGATGACATAAGAGGCGTGACTATGAAGTAACAAAAGTAATTATTTATTAAACATACTTGGATATATACAAGATGAATGTTATCCCTTTCAAAGTGTAACTTTGAAAAGTTAGCATTCTTTTGTCTCTCTTTTATCTTTTTAAATATGTTAAAGTAGGTTAAATTCAACCCCTTGTCCTTTGTTTACAAAAGTTGCCTCAAACATTTTTTATAGAGAATGCTTCCTTAAATTTTCTTTCCTTGTGATGGTGGTCTGTGGAAAGAACTCTAGTATTATTGAACTGCCATATGTTCTAGTGTTGGAATGCATGTAGGGAAGTGTCAGATTTTTGTATCCTCCCATATTGAACACCTTTTTTTTTTTTTTTTTGTGTGTGTGTGTGTGTTCTTTCTAATTCTGGAACTAAGTCTTCTGTATGACTCTCCTATGTATGTACTACCCATATTTACAGTCTGTTTTGTAAATAGGGCCTCTGGGATTGTTGGGGTAATTCAACTGGATACCGATCCCTTGAAGAAAAGGCTGATTCCATATTTCTTTGCTTCTTTTGCTATCTTTATACTAATGTTGGACACATATGGTATGCAGGTGGTGGTGGGCTCCTTGATAATACTTGGTTGAAATTGGTTCAAGGTCTTGGAGCTACCTCTATTGTTTTCTTAATGATATGCATGAGTATCCATTTCAAAGGGCTAGCCTGGTTTTAGCTTCTAGTTCCCGTTGGAGGTCATCTTTATTACAGATCCAGTAAGCAATAAAGATAAAAGATTTCAATACTCAAATTTTAGTTGAGTGAGGGTGGCAAGATTTATAATTCAGTATGATCTCTGTATCTGTTGGTTTCTTGCAAACTTCCATTTGTAACTCTGTAGGTTTTCTTGTAATTAGGATATCAAGGAAAGATAGGCTGCCATTGTCTTTTATTTCAATTTTGAACTTTATCTTCTGGTGGTTGTTGAGCACATCACAAGATTTTTGCAGCTCTGCAGCTCCAATTGAAATTAATATTGGACAATTAATATATTATATTAATTGTCCAACAATCTGCACAATTAATAATATATTGTACAATCAATTAGAAACCTTGTGTATAAATAAACTCTTCACAGCACCTCTTGCCAGAATATGCAGTCATAATTGATACATTCGGCAAGCAAGAGGCTGACAACAGGTAAGATGTTCTGATTAACTTTAATTCAATTTACATTATTTATCCTGGTAATTATACTACTTAAATTGAATAGAATAGGTAAAACTTAATAATATATAATGTAATAAATAATATATAATGTTCTGTGCATAAATTGTATACAGTAATTATCCACTAGAAGTTTTGTATATGTAATATTAATTTTAACAAAATAGTAATTTAGTTTAGTCTCTTTTCTTTCTGCCCTTAAAAAACAGCCTATGTATAGATGGAGGATGGGTTCCAGCAAGGTTTCTGAAACATTACCTTAATGTATAGTGATTTAGTTAATAGCTAAATAAACTATCTTGATATTTACTTAAAGAGTGGTCATTGTAGAAATCTAGATTCTATGGAAAACCACCATGTAACGTCCTTCTCCAACTATATTTTCAGATTTATTTATTTTATTTTTTACTGTGTGCTACTCTGTATTATGAGAATATAAAAGTACTGTCATAATTTAGACTGGAAAGTAGTAATTCTAAATAAAAATTTGACAGTTTATTTATTTATTTTTTTAAAGCTGGTCAATCGGGAGATGTTTTGGGTTGTCTCAGAAGTGTGTTCAGAGCATCAGTTACTTAGACGGATGAGAATAATTAAACAGTTTATCAAAGTAGCAAGTAAGTTGAAAAATAAACCTAGTAGATGGAGTTTTTTATTTTGTCTGATCAGTGTTATTATTAAGAATATGTGTAATGAAAATTTAATTATAACTGAATAACAGATGCTTTGTCCATGGCAAGATAAAATTATCCGACTGTTTACAGTAAGGAGCACTTAGAACCGTGGCACCTGATCTTTGTCAAATCTTGAAATTTTACAAATATATGGCTGTTGTAATCTTAAAAAAAACCCCATATTTCTATACTACAACTTACTGTGCGTAGTACTATGCAGAAATGTAGCTTACACAGAGAGAAAGGTGACACAGTATTGGAAAAAATATTATATTATACAATATATTAAAAATAAAATTATTTTCTTTTACAATGTGCCATAATCAGCTGATGAACCAATCTCACTGTAAAGTTTCTTTAACAATGCAACCTTTCCCACAATAGACACACCTCTGCATTTGAATTTCCATAATCCTCTAGACCACTGGTCTAGAGGATAGGTGTCCAACCAATGACCCAAGGGCTGGATATGGCCCATGAATTATTTTTATATGGCCCATGAGGAAAGCGAACTAAAACAGAATTTAAAATTTTGTTAATTATCAAAAAAACTTTCTCATTAAATGTTTTTTGCTTAGTAATTGTAATTGTGTATTGTACTTAATAAAATTTTTGAACACCTTTTTTTTTTTTTTTTTTTTTTGTGTGTTCTTTTTAATTCTGGAACTAAGTCTTCTCCATGACTCTCCTATGTATGTATTTATTTATATTTATTTATTCACCTTAATATTGAAAAGCAGTGATCCTTTTCAGGTTGTAAATTTTCTAAAGTGAGCATTTAAAGGTAAAAATAAGGTTGTTTTTTTTTTTTTTTTAAACAAAACAAAAGTTAGTCATATTTTTATAATTTTAATAAAATCTAAAAAATAAATATGGAGTTATATATCTTCAGAAAAAGGACATTTTACTGTGTGGCCATAGAGTATGAAAATAATATTTAACTGTTCCAATGAACTTACAGTTATAAAATAGTATAGATTTAGAATTTTGATACCTTTCCAATGAATAAACACTGTGGACAGTTTTGAAAAATAAATGAATAATGGTCATATGTTATGACCCACTGTTCTGGGCCTTTTTCTTGTGGCACAAATTTTAACAAACTGCAAAACATTTACATTATAAGCTTCTGTTTCCTGAGTTGCACAGTTGGAGTCTGCTCTGCATTGTCAGAACCAGAAAGATAGCTATTCTATGTGAGAATAAAGCATTATTGTGAAGCAGGTCTGACTGGTGGCTTCAGTTCAATTCACATGACACTTGGGTGAGGTTGGATAAGTTTTTGGTTGTAGAATGGTGCTAGCTGGTGGTCCTTCTTTGCAACTGGCTCAGTTGCTATGGAGGAGATGATAGCTGTTTCTGTTGTTTTTAGGTAGAGAGATTATGTTTACCTGTGGGCTGTGGCTGAAGTGTGGAATCTGAGGATGTAACTTCTAGTCTAGTGTAGTCTCCAGACTAGGTACCTGAGAGGTGATCTGATGTTGAAGGCACTGAATGAATTGAGCAAGCTCACTGCCGAATGTATTCTTTCTCTTGCTCAGACTGCACACATAGTGACCATAAAAATTCAAATTGAGGAAGGATGGTTGCAGGGTAGATGTGCAGAGGTTTATCTTCAGCCAGCAGGTAGTTGTTTGTTGGAACAAACTTCCATTTGTTTTTGTGGAAGTGGGTAGTTTGAATAAATTTAAGGGAGAACTAGACAAATTATTGGAGGGGGATGTGTGAAGTTTTTTTTTTTTCTTTTGACTGATGCTTTATAAGCTTACTTTCTTGCATCATATGCTACTACTAGCTAACATTGCCAAATAAGATGAGTCCTGGGCTATATAGAATATAGTTCAGGTTTCCTTGAAGTCTCCCCTCCTTCCTCAATGCTTCATGTTGAGGATCTGGGGCTGTTGCAGATAGTATGGAAAGCAAAGCTACCACTTCTGTATCTCCCAGTCTAGTATCATTTTTGTTTTCACAAATTTGGCACGAGCTTATGGTACATCTGTCCCATGCACAATTTTCCACATTAGTAGCCGACCCACTCTGTCCTAAATCTATTTGAGGGAGGGAAGAAGACTCAGTGACTTACAAAATTTGTTTTATTTTCCTATAAAAAATGGAAGTACATCTAACCTATAGATATTAAACTTAAAATACAAGTAAAAATTAACATAACATAAGATGCAGCAGGTAAAGTCAGAGAGTACATAACAGTTGCAATATTTTTATGTATTTGGTTAAACATAAGAAGCAGAACTAATAACACTGATTGGAAATCATTTTCTCTTTCTTGTAAAATAGATCATGCTTTTTACAGAAATCTGCTAATATTTACCTTATAGGCAATATATATATTTTTTTACTCATTTAGGGCAGTGCAAAGAATGCAAAAACTACAATTCAATGTTTGCCATTCTTAGTGGGCTTGGTCATGGAGCTGTTTCAAGATTAAGATCAACGTGGGAAAAGTTACCTTCCAAGTACCAAAAAATGTTTGAAGTGAGTTCTTCTAATTTAATACTTTTATTATGAATGTTTTCTTACACACAGGTAGTTTTGTATTATTGGCAAATGAGAAGAAAAGGAAAGAAACCATTTTGAAAATGATGTGGAATGCTGTAGAATTGTCTTAAATAATAATATTTAATATATATAATATAAATGTGTTTAATAATACGTGGGCGCCTCCGTAGCCAGGTGGGAAGGAGCAGCAGTGCATAGCACACGCTTCTTGATTAGACCGGGGTTTGAGCCCATCACCACCAAATATGGAGGATGCGGAAAGGTCAGGGAATGACCACCGCATATCCCGGAGCAATATGGCCTTAGTTGCTAATGCTCCTAAAAACCAAACAACAACAACAATAATACGTGCTTAATATCCTCTTTTTGTAATTTCATAAACAGTAGAGCCATTTTGGTGTTGTAGGGAAAAAGGGGTAACTGTGCCAGGCCTCTTATTTGATTAATATATAGTTACCAACCTTTCACTTTTGGAAAGCAGGAAATTTCATAATTTTATCATGAAAAATAACATGAAGAAAGCAAATTTCATTGACAACATACAGATTCTTTATTAAGACCCCACCATAGGATTGGATCTTAATATAGATTTTTATTCTGTCTGTGGATTTCTGTGGGAATTATCTATCAGACACCACCAACTGATTATGATTCTTCAAGAAGATACTAATGCAGACTCTTCAGAAATGTCAGTGCTTTGTTTATGACAGTGGTCCTGCTGTAGACACTAGCATCAAGAACATAACAGTTTTAACACTGTTTTTAAAATGTCAAGAACAACTTTAAATCCACCACCAGTTTGTTATATTTCAAGTTTCGTTCTAAATTTGTCAGTTCCCAACCACTCACTGTACATCAATTCTTTCCTCTTTCATAATAGGTTCTGTTTGATTCTCAAATTTAAATTGACAAAACAAGTGATACTGCAAATGTCTTCTCATCTGTTTTTTTTTATCTTCAGTAATATTGAGAAGCATTGGAAAAAAAAACTCGTCCACAAAAAAAAAATTGAAATTTGAAAATGATCTACTTTCATTTGATGATGCACTATCTCAGCATTTATAAGAACATCATTTTTCAGTAAGAACTTATGTGCCATGTAGTTATATGCCGAACAAAATAAAATGAAATCTTCTCTTCTTTTAGACTATCCATGACCCTAGGGATTAGTGCTGCCTGTGACTGTGAGAATCAAGTTCCAGAATGGAAGTGGAATATTTAACAACTGTTGGTGTGGTGAAGTCACACATCACGCTCATGAACATATGAAAAAGTAATGACCTCAGTAAATGGATGCATATGGAATTTTATTGAAGAGCTATGTTCAGATTGTGAAGTATTAGCATAGCATTTGAAAGGAAAAAACAAATTGCTTTATTCAAGCGAAAAGAGGAATGTGAACAGATTTTTCTGCATGTATAAGGATAACCTGTCTAGAGTGGTCAGCCTTTTGGATCATTTAGGATTGCTTGCACTAAAGTTTTGTAATTTATAAGTTCTGTTCTTTGAGGAGTTCATTCATTTGTCTTTCAAAACTTCTTTTGGATCATGAATTGGATCTCAACTTGTCTGTGTTACTGATTTCTTGTACTTATTAATTTGGTAACTTTTGAAAAGTGCTTGTATGGCTTTTTCTAACCGCTTCTTTAAACAGACTTATCAGAGCTGCTTCTAGTTAAATGTTCAACCAAAAATAGATCATGTTTTTGGTTAAATGTTTAAACATTTATGTGAGAAAAGAAAAGATAAGTACAGAGTCCAGTCACAATATTATGACCACCCCTCAATGCAAACATCACATACACCTAGCGAATCATACTGTGTACGTGTCAAGTTTACACACCGCAAGCATATAAGGCTTGATGTTCGGCATCCGTGAACACAATAACAGCCTCTGCCATGGGCAAAGCACGCGACCTATCAGACCTGGAAAAAGGCATGATCATCGGGCCAGGGGTGCCAGCATTTCCGAAACAGCAGACTTTTTGAAATGTTCATGTGGTGAAAGTATATCAAGACTGGATGAATAGGACAGTTTTGATGACCCAACATGCCAATTGTGGAGCCCCATGCACCATTAATCCCAGAGGTGAACGTCGGCTGAAACAGTTGATCAGGACTGATCGGCGCACTACTGTTACTCAACTGGCCATCCAAATGAACTGTGGGTCCACCAGAAAGGTCTCCAACATGACAGTGCAGCAAACTCTGTTGTGAATTGGGCTCCAGAGCAGATGCTTGATGACAGCACCCATGCTGATGGCTGTTCATCGCAAACAATGCCGTTAGTTTGCACAGCAGTACCGACACTGGACCCTGGCTGAGTTGCAACGGGTGGCCTTCTGCCAGTGCAACAGGACAACCTGTGTATGTCTGAGGGGATAGCTATATACATATTTACAGCCTCCTTCAATGTGAATTTTCACCCTGTGTCTCTAAGTTTTATAATGTGTTTGTATTTAAATGAAGGGATATAAACATTGTGTGTTTAAATTACCTTAGGCACGATTATTCTGTTGTTGGGAGTTTGATACAAGTGATAAATTATCAATTATGAGATTGTCTGTTTGAGGGGGGGAGATTTGGTCAGCTGGGTTACAGTACGGTGAGACAATGAGCCTCTTCTGAGTGCAATAAACCCGGGAATCAAAATTGGGAAGTCATTATCTTAGTTTGATGAAGGACACTGGTTTTTAGACAACCAGGTAAAGATGGGCTACAGGCCATTTATTGGTGTTATAGTTCTAAACTGTGTCAGTGTATTTTCAATCAGTGTATTGGGATTGGCGTCGGGGTGGTGTAAGTTGAGGTTCGCAAGTGTGGCAACTTTAATATGGTGTCTGCTGTAATTGGCAGGTATATTATTCTTGATGAGAATATCTATCAGTTTTTTTATTGCTTCTGTCATGTTATCTAGATTGTTGCAAATGTGTATTAACCTGTTTGTCTGATTTCTAATAGTGTTGCCATGGATATGCTTAGCCAAATTGCTCTCCCAGTTGATAAGCTTTATAGCTGGGAAGCTAAAATGGTCTCTCTTATCATAATGTCAAGTGTAAACATTGTCATTGGTGATTTGGCTGTCGAGATAGCAAGCTTGTAGGTTGCTATCCGTGTTGTTGCGTTCTATGGTTAAATCTGTGGGATAAATTTCCTGGGCTATAATATCGAAATTGTCAAAATTGATAACTAGGACATCATCAATGTATCTGTAGAATATAATTTCTTCTTTGATATTGTTTTCGAAATAATGCAGGTAAAGGTTGGCTATGGAGCAAGAACTACTAGCCCCCATAGCCACTCCCCTACTCTGCACGTAAATGCTGTCTCCCATAAGTACGTAATCGTTTTTGACACAAAGATTAATATGGTCATGCCAGTACTGTTTATTACATCCCATTATATTTTCATAAGTTTCATAGTAGTGTAAAAGAACTTTTTTTAAATTGTCGTGTGATATACTGGTGAAAAGGTTTTTAAAATTGTAAGTGTATAGACTTCTGATTCTATTGTTTTTGTTTTTGATGCAGTCTAAATATTTTTTGTTATTGGAAATAAATTTAGTATTAGTGAGTTCCTTCATCAAACTAAGATAATGACAATTTTGATTCCCGGGTTTATCGCGCTCAGAAGAGGCTTGTCGTCTGACCGCACTGTAACCCAGCTGACCAAATTTATCCCCCCCCCCACAGACAATCTCATAATTGATAATTTATCACTTGTATCAAACTCCCAACAACAGAATAATCGTGCCTAAGGTAATTTAAACACATAATGTTTATATCCCTTCATTTAAATACAAACACAGTATAAAACTTAGAGACACAGAGTGAAAATTCACATTGAAGGAGACTGTAAATATGTATATAGCTATCCCCTCAGACATACGCAGGTTGTTATACCTTAGAAAAGCTATACTGGCCCTTGTCCAGGGGATAGCATTTCCTATATATTTACATTAACACACTTTTTCATTAACACACTTCTTGTATTTAAACATACTTACACTTATTGTACTTGTATAAACTCATCATTTCATTTATATAGGTTCCTCTGCCATCAGAGGCAACCCCCCCCCCCACTAACTCAAATATAAACAACCCTCTCAAGGCTATCAGAACATTTGCATTGACATAGGACATATTGCCTACAGCAATTTCACCATCACGCCATAGTCAAGGAAAAGCGCGGCTGCGCAGTATCATTTAATCAACACATAAAACAACAGAAGGCGGGAATTGATCTGTTTTCAGTCTGACCAACACAGAACAAGAAGGAAGTAAGAACCCATTCTCATTTAATCTGATACATACCCGTTGGGCTTTGTGTCGACTATCCCAGTTTGCTGATTCTGACACTATTTTTAAAAATTTAAATTTAGCACAAATTTTGCAAAATTTAAATTAAACACGTATTATCTTTTCTCATTTATTAGCACTTCCCATTTAATTTCAATAAAATCACCTAAAAATTAAAATTAGACAAAACTGGAATGGGGACAACAGAAACAGGTAGGTATAAGACATTCTTTTAGTCTGGCTATCGGTCTGCTCAAAGCCCCCGAAGAAGTAGCAGACCAATGACCAAGTGAGAGAATGTTATTTACAATTTTCATTGTTTATTATAATTTTTATTGTTATTTTCATTGTTCATCATCATTTTTATTTTTATTTTCATTAATATAATTTTATATAGGCCTTCAAGGCTAAAGCTAGTTTACTTTTATTAACTTGTTAGCTTGGTCCTTATACACCTAATTCCCTACAGATAGATACCATTAAATAAAATTGACTAATATAATATATATATATATTATCCAATTAATCCAAAATTAAATAGAGAGATATATTAAAATAAATAAGAAAAAATAGTAGAAAAGCTAACATCAGTGGCAGCAGAAAAGCACAATCCACTACATGTTGCTTATAATAAGCTAAAATAGAATATTTGCCAGCAGCATGGCAAACCAGTAGAGTGAAAAAGAACTCAACCAAAAAAAAAATAACAATAAACAGAAAAATATGTATTGGGGGAAGATAAAGAAGAAGAGGGTAGTGTTGAAGCAATGTTCCTAAAATAATTTAGAAAATTAAGCCAATTAAAAGAAATTTAGCGCCTCTCCCTCGTAGGCACTCCGAATTACGTAGTTTCCGAATTATGTGAAATCTCACTAAAGGTGGAAACGTAGACTAACAACATTACGTGACCAAATAAATTGAAAATAATAATTAATAAAATGAAATGAAATAAAATAGACTGACCAATAATAGTCAGGGAATCACTGCATTTCAAATGCTAAACAAATCCATGCAACGACAGAATGATACTAAGATCAAACTGCCGATGCAATAGATTTGCATAGCGGTGGTCCTTGTGCAGCGAAAAATAATAAAACAGAAAGCCTAGTACTCGCATGGCCAAACCACACCACTGACAAAACAATAGTGGAACTGAAAATATATAGAAACAAACAAATTAGGCTATAGATGGCAGTACGAACGCAGCGTTAGCACATCGTCATGCTACCCCCATGTAAATATAATCCCATTAATCCAAAATTAAATAGAGAGAAATTCTATATATTTTAAGTTCAACTATTGTTTTGTCAATGGTGTGGTTTGGCCATGCAAGTACTAGGCTTTCTGTTTTATTATTTTTCGCTGCATAAGGACTACCACCGCTATGCAAATCTACTACATCAGCAGTTTGATCTTAGTGTCATTCCATTGTTGCATGGATTTGTTTAGCGTTCAAAATGCAGTGATTCACTGACTATTATTGGCCTCGTGATCCTCTGTCGAGATGGGGCATAATGGTCAGTCTATTTTATTTCATTTCATTTTATTAATTATTATTTTCAATTTATTTGATCTCGTAATGTTGTTAGTCTACGTTTCCACCTTAGTGAGATTTCACATAATTCGGAAACGGGTGCCTACGAGGGGGCGCTGCTAAATTTCTTTTACTTGGCTTAATTTTCTAAATTATTTTAGGAACATTGCTTCAACACTGCAAAATACTTCTTCTTTATCTCTCCCCTATATATTTTTCTGTTGTTATTTTTGTTATTTTATTTGGTTGAGTTATTTTTCACTCTACTGGTTTGCTATGCTGCTGGCAAAGATTCTATTTTAGCTTTATATATATAATGTGATGTTTGTAAAATAGATAGTGTCTGTGAAAATGGAAATGAAAAGTACACACGGTGCCTGAAATAAGAAACGTTTAAGGGATAGTCAAAAGGTGGAAGTGAAGTAGTGGTTAAACAGGTGAAAGAATTTGAAAAACCTAGTACAAAAATGAACTGCAACTGAGGAAGCAAAAAAAAAAAAAAAACCCATAATAAAAAACAAACAAACAAATAGCACTATATTCAGATATGGGAGGGCAATTTTAGCAAGAGGTCGAATCAGGGGATGCCAAATATGCAAAATCTGAATATAGTAGATGAAAAAATGATACATAGTCAGGAAATTCATCAGGGGACTACTCCTGACCATATATCAGGCACTGCATTTCCAAACTTGTCTGTAGTATTAGAAAAAGGGGGGAGAAAATATGCGGCCTTTATCGTAATACTAATAGACAAGGTAGTCCCTACACAGTGTAAAAATAAAGTTAATAAAAGAAATTGAACGAGTTAATAAAAGAGGAAGGAAAATCGAAACCAATTTGGTTTCAATTTTCCTTCCTCTCTACAAGCCTATGGTATTAACACCCATTTTTACTAACGCTTGCTTATACCAGAACCCTTTTTTTAAGGTTGGGTCTCTTACACACCCAGTAAGTTCAGTATTTTTAATGACTTTTTTTACACTTTTTATCTTTATACTGTCTTTTTCTATTTTTTTTTTTTTTTTTTTCCCCTGTTCGTAGAACTATTAGTATAATACAAATGCTCTGTCTATCCTCATTCCTATTGCTATCTTCGCCTTCTTTTGACTATCTTTTTCTTCCCTTCCCCCTCCCCTCCCCAAGAATTTTACCATCCCCTATACCATTTGCTTGTCCACACATTTTCTATCACATTTGTATTAAATTTCACATTACACTTTTGTAAACTTGTATTTATTTTAATTTACATTATTAACTTTATTTTTACACTGCATAGGGACTACCTTCTCTATTAGTATTACAATAAAGGCTGCATATTTGCTCCCCCCTTTTTCTAATACTACAGACAAGTTTGGAAATGCAGTGCCTGATATATGGTCAGGAGTAGTCCCCTGATGAATTTCCTGACTATGTATTATTTTTTCATCTACTATATTCAGATATTTGGCATCCCCTGATTCGACCTCTTGCTAAAATTGCCCTCCCATATCTGAATATAGTGCTATTTATTTATTTATTTGTTTGTTTTTTATTATTATTATTATTATTTTTTTTTTTTTTTGCTTCCTCAGTTGCAGTTCATTTTTGTACTAGGTTTTTCAAATTCTTTCACCTGTTTAACCACTACTTCACTTCCACTTTTGACTATCCCTTAAACTTCTCTTAGTTCAGGCACTGTGTGTACTTTTAATTTCCATTTTCACAGACACTATCTATTTACAAACCTCACATTATTTATATCCTTTTATTTCCTTTACTGCTGCACTGTGCATTTTGGAGCATTAGATATAGGATAACTTGTTATTTTCCTTTAACAGTTGTATATTACTACTATATATATATTATTCATTTTTTCCTCTCACACAGGATCTTCAGGATCTTATGGATCCTTCAAGAAATATGTGCAAGTACAGAAACCTCCTCACTAGTGAATACAGTCAACCACCCATGGTATTGGTCTAATTATAATTCTAACTGCATGTATTAGTTTTTTTTATTTATAAGACAGAATATAACACTCAATCTCACAAATGTAGTAATAAGCTTTATATTAAATACATAAATTAATGTAGTTTCAGAGCTGAAGCATGAATTCATTACACATTATATATCATAAAAACAAAAAAAATTTAAGATAACAGCTTGTGTACAAGTTAATGCAATTGCATCATTTCAGTACATAGCAACTACTTAAGTAGTTATAAACCCCGGGGGCTCACATCTGGTGAGTATGGGCTTGGCAAACCCAGGGTCCTGAGCTGGATATCATCATTCTTCTCTTTCTTGGTTGATGCCTTTCTACTTCTCTCTCTCACACACACACACACACACACAGGGGGGTAACTTAGGATTTTTTTTTGGCTGGTGCAGCATAAGCCTCAGGCTTCCTTGTACCATATGGCTAATAATAATAATAATAAAATTGGCATCATTAATATATATCTCATATTGTGAATACCTTCACAATGAGTTGCCATGATATTGTACTACCTCGAATAAGTAACACTTCACCATAGGAGAAGACTATTGTTACTTATTCTCAGCAGATACCATCACCCATACTACACCGTTTCCGAGCTTATTGGCTCCTCGTCAGTGGGTGGGCAGGTACCCTGGTGTTGCAATGATGACAACCCAGTTGCAAAGTATAAATTTACAATATTAGAGATGCCTTGATGGTGTGGAGTAATCTAAATTACCCCACACCATCATTGTTAACTAATGTACAAGTTAGTGCAATTGCATTGCACTAACTTGTACATTAGTTAACTCTTTACATAACCTGAGGCTTTAGCCCTAAACTATATTGTAATCTAGTAGTAGCTTGTTTATCTTATGCAGCCTATCTGTTATAAAATGCATGCCATTGCTATCATCTTACATCAGTTTAATGTATTCACACATCCAGTTAGCATGTGTCCTATAAAATGAGGGTGTTTTGTTTTATAACATTCCAATAAAGGTGATACAAAAGGTTTGCAGCCATTCAGTATTCAGCATAGCGTCCCTCCATTAACCTGAACTGCAATTCACTTTTTCCCACCAGGACTTATGTCCTTTTATGCTACATAAAATGTCAGTCTTTCACTGTAATTCAATTTCTCACTACACACCTCATCTTTCTCCAAGCAACATCTTTGCCTTTAAAGGTGCTCCCTCAAGTTTTGAAAAAAAAGGATCCCTAAGAGCCAAGTTTGGATAAATGGGAGGAGTGGGGTATTTTGAACCCTCTGCGTGCCATTATAGATATAGGGTTGCACATTGCAGCAGCAGAGTTGTGTGCTGATGCATTGCCCTTGTGGAAAAGAATACTAAAATGCACTTTCCTTTGCCACTTTATCCTTATGGCTTTATGCATTTTGCAAGGATACACAAGACATACTCAACTGACCACCTGGTATGCTATAGATTGCCCTTTGTGACAGGGCTCAACAGATAACTTTAACCTTCTTATCATTCTTTACCTTACAGCAAATTCTGGTTAAAATATATTCTGGCAGAAATAACAGAACTATTTTCTTACCTAAAACAGATACAGTTTGTTGACTTGTGTGCAACTTCTGTTGCACACAATTCAACAAATGATTGGTGATATCCCTGCCTATTGTATGGGGCGCCTCCGTAGGCAAGTGGGCAGGATCAGCAGTGCGTAGCACACACACACTTCTTGATTAGACCAGGGTTCGAGCCCGTGACCACCAAATAACGGAGGATGCGGAAAGGTCAGGGAATGACCACGCATATCTCCCTGCAGCAATATGGCCTTAGTTGCTAATGCTCCTAAAAACCAAAAATAACAACTATCGTATGGTAGGTAGGTTAAGTGCATAATAGCCATGTTGTATTTCACTGTTAAACAACTTAACCATAACAACAACAGCTTCATATAGTTTCACTATTAGTTGTGCATAATACTAGCTCTATGCTCAAGATAATCAACAAATGTCAGTTCTCAGTTCGGCATTAAAAAAAAAAAAAAAAGAAGAAGAAGAAGAGGCAATCATCTTGTCTGCTGATTGGGCAACACAAAATTCTTTGGTGGGTCAAGCTTTTCTACCTATATTTCCTTGGGATCCATGTGATATATATTGGAGTAGAGTTCCTTAATGTTTCCAGCATATCAGCATAGATTTCCATTGCATAGAAGCCCTTAAAATGCAAATATTTGATAACTGCATGAGTTCAGATTTCTCCATTTTGGTATTTTCATGAGACATGGCATACAAAAATTCCTGTTAAAACAAATTATGTAAACTATTCAACAGACTTTTTGTTTTGTTTTTAACTATCCATGTAAATGTGGATCAAGGAAATATTTAGTTGTCTATGAAATAATTGAATTACATGGGCCAAAATACGCCATCATTACTTCTTGTATAGTCTGATGAAATAATGTATAAAGTGAAACAGATCAAAGAAAGAGAAAAGAGATATCAGAATTAAAAAGTATATTTTACAAATTTTAACATAACCCTAATTTCATGACTTCAAATAAATTTCATGTTATATTATTACAGGGTGCAGTAGGGCTTGCATAAAACCGAGAAATTTCAAAACTGAGTTTAACCGAAGTTTACTCTTAAAACCGGTTTTAAAACCGATTTTCTTGGACTTAGGGAAAATAATTAAAAGCTTATAACACAGGTATTTATTTTATCTTGGGTCGATTGTACAAATCGTAATCAAATATTTTAAACAAAATCTATCACCTCTTATAGTAAAAAAAAAATAAAAAATTAAAATGCTCCAAAAAAGTAACCAGCTTGAGATTATACAAAATTACAAATTGTATTCAAATCCTTTGAATAAAAACTATCGTCTCATATAGTAAACAAAAAAATAATAAGCCCTATAATAATAATAAATAAAAAAAAATAATGTGAAAAAAAAAACAGCTTGGGGAAATTCCTTTACTATTTACTGCTCAGCTTTTTTCTGAAAATGATCCTTTAAAAAACACAGTATATTAAGAATTTTTCCTGATAGACTCTTGACCTTATTTTTGTGTTAAAGAGACCAGTAATCGAAAACACTCTCACTTGTTGGTTTAATGGTCAGCAGTGCTCTATAAACTTTCTCCAGCTTTTCATTTCTACTGCTAGTTGCCTCAAAAATTTTAAAGTCTTTGCTAATTTCCAATTTACTCGGATATTTTGAAGGGTTTTCAGTTAATCTTTTTATTACACTATCATACTCTCGCATGAGTGTCTCTCCAACATCGGAACTAGACGAGTCTTTGTTTTCTTCTTAAAGAACAGTTCGTTTATTTTCAGTTTCTTCATTCAATGCTAAGACTCCTTCGGAATGTTTTGCAAATAATCTCTGATAAATCTCTTCAGCATGCTTTTTCAAAACTTGTTTACTTGGAAAATCAAAAGTTATTGAACCTGAATCTTCTTTCCTAAACTTTTTGGGGTTGTGTATATAGCTCAGCAAAGCCACAGTTTGGCAATTTCGTCTTGCATTGTAACACTGCAAAAGGCTTTGGTGAAACTTTAAAGCAAATGGGTTTTCTGCTGTATCAAGCTTAGCAAGCAGAAATTCTATTGAAGACTCTGCTTTGAGTAAGTCTGTATCTTCTGAGGTTATAGCCTTCAGAATCATTTCAACTGGTTGCAAAGTTTCACATAGCAATTCAAGTGTTTTCCAGCCATCGTCAGACACAGCTTCAGTTGACAGTACTGCACATAGAGCATTTGGATTGCAATTTTTCAATTTCAAAAATCTCTCAATCATATAGAATGTGCTATCCCATCTAGTCTTCCAATCTAATATAAGTTTATATTCTTTCTCATTAAATTTTGCTTTAACAAAATTTTGTAATGTCATTTTTGGTAGGCGATTTTCGTAAAAGCTTGCAAATTATTCTGACTTTGTTAATAGTTTGTGCAATATTGGCCATTGGATTGAAGAAATAAATGAGCTCATCAGTAAGGTCGGTTTGATAAAGCATGCCTTGCTGTCTTTATTCAACTTCTTCATCATCACTACTTTCTTTATTATTTTCATTTTCTTCGTTGTCTTTGGGAGACTCAGAGACTGTGGCACCATAATTGATTGCTTTTTCATAAAGTACATCTTTTTTTTTTTTTTTTTTTATTATGAAAACCCCAAACACGAAAGGTATCAAAACCTATAGTACTTCGTACCGTGCATGGGTTGAAGGAGAAGTATGGGGAGGAGGATGCCGGAAACTTTACTCTAGAGACTAAACATGGGTTTCACCACTTCAAGCCTCCAATAAGCAAAGTGGTGGTATTTCACCGGTTGATGAAAGTCATCTACCACATCTATAACTGACAGATGTATACGATGGGCTATACATTGTTGATGATTAGGCATAATTTGCTTGCCAAACTTAATCATCATTGCTGCTTCATCGGTGGTGCAGGCAACAATATCCTCATCCAAGTTCAAACCAAATTCCTTCAGGTGTCCATTCACAATTTGCTCAGTTCTTCTGCTATCAAGTGCACCATTAATCTCAATAAGACCTAACGACCAATGATTGTCTTTTGAATGCACATTTATATTCATATACATTTTATTTTGTATAGACGTATATTCGTCAATGAATACCGTGCACCCAAAACCAATGAATTTTTGAAATGCTGAATGAGTTCTTCTTTAGTTTTATAATAATTCAGAACCATGTTTTTAATTCCATTCACTGAGGCTGGTGGTAATTTATCGTATTTATTTCTCTGAAGGTGAAGGCTTGATTGTATAAACTCACTCTTGGCAATTGAATTAACAGAAAATCCATCTAAAGCAGCTAATTTTGAAATCTCTTCTTCCATAGATTTTTTTAACGATAAAAGTTTTCTAATGTTCTTATCATTTTTACAGGAGATTCACTGTTATCTTGTTTAATGTCAATCTAATGCATTTTCTTTAAATGCAACATCAAAGATGATGTAGATCCTCCAGACGACTTCATTATCTTCTGACATTTCGAACATTGTGCTTCATCTTTGCTTTTTTGAGCAAAATAATTCCATACATTTGTATCACCAACAATTTTAAATAAAAATATTGAAGATAACAAAGGCACAATACTATGCGTCACTCCCGCAAGCACTGAATGAAGAGTCTAAACGAGGCAAGTTTCAAAATTTTCACGAAAGAAATTTTTTATTTATTTACTTGCAATTTTTTTTCCCCAATTAAATCTATTGTATTTTCAAAATTACATAAAAGCTAAATTTGGTGAAGCTGCTTTTTGGAGAACATTTGATTGCAAATTTAATAGGAATAAAGAAGCAAAAAACTTTCTATGATTGAAATTTGATGCAATATTCAGCGAATCTGTTTCTAGTGGGTAACCATCAATAAGGTGCGTTCCACAACTCACTCAGTCGTAAATGAGTACTGCATCGTGCCATGATACAGGTGAGAAGATAAAAGGTACCCCTCCTAGATTTGGGCCATTTGCCCATGAGATTCGTACCTTAAAATAAAATAAAAAACATGTTTAAAACATAAAACAAAGCAGTTGAACGATCCAGACAAACGAACAAACAAAAGAAAATGTGCATAACAAAAAACTATATTCGAGGGCTAACTAAAAAAATATTCGAATCCGGTTTTAGAAGCTCGGTTTCGGTTTTAACAACTCAATATGAAAACCGGATTTAACCAGTTTGCAAGCCCTAGGGTGCAGTGAATATTATTACCACTGTGTTATTTTCATATGAGTGAGGATACAGTAGCAAAAACTTTATACATATAATTTACAGCTATACAAATTTAAACTGCATTACTTTTTTTTTTTTAATTCTTTTGTTATGAATATTGTAAGGCATTCCATATATAATGTTATATTATGTTTTCTGCTCTATTTAAGATCCCTTTCTATCCAGTGGTGAAAAAAGACCTTACCTTCATTCACCTTGGAAATGACACCATTGTTGATGGATTGGTAAGAGATATATAGATAATAACCTATTTTACTTAAAAATGAATAACATTTTGGGACAGGTAAAGAGATGGGGGAGTTATTAATTAGCAAGTAAAGGTATTTTGACTATAAACTAACCCAGACCAGTGCAAAGCAGCATATCATGGCTATCAGTGATTGTGTATATACTAAGGAGAGGCATAATCTGGTGTCCTGTCCTTGAATCTAAAGGATTTTTTAAAGAAGTAACTAAAATGGAATAAGTTGGATTGTGATTATTTACCACCAAAACCAGGTTTATTTTAATTTGTATTTTTTAATGCAGTAATGTCAAAATATAGTAATAGTTTGGAAATTGCTATTTATTTGTTGGGAGATTGTCTCTTGTGCTATCCCCAAATTATTATGCATACATAATATCTTTGTTAAAGCATAACCAATGACCAGGATAGACGAATCATTTGGGTTTGGTGGAAAAATTTCCATATAATAAAGGCATTTCATAAAACAGCTCTCCCTGTGTTGTATGAAAGATATTAGCAACTGTACCCCAAAAGTCATACAGGACTCCCCAGGTTTTGAAGATGAGCTACCCAGCACTGTTGAAGACATCAGCTTTATAGCAGCTAGACCAGGGATCAAGTGAGTTGGTGCAGATGATAAAGTTTCTAACTTCACACAGTGAGTCCCTTATCAACAGTGAACCACAGGAGTTTGGTCTCCATGTTGCTTTTGAGAAAACACAGGAGTCTAAGCCGTAAGAGTTTTGACTATTAAAGTCATTGAAAGGGCACTTTCACTACCCAATCAGCATGGCACATGGAGGAGCATGACAGTGACCACTTATTTGAGTGCTGTAAACAAATTTTGCCAATAAATGAAAAAAGAGCCAAGTGGTACACCCTAGATTCACTTTTGAATACATGGTTCCAAAAATCCCCATAAGTATTATATATTTCTAAGGTACATATTTTAGTAAAATATGCATAAACTTATACTATTTTCATTATGTAGCACAGAGCGGAATGGAAAGTAAAATAACGAGTTGTAGTTAAACTAGGTTCAATGTTAAATAAATATGATAAACAGTAAAAACAGAATATGTAGATAAACACCTACCAGTAAAACAGAATATGCAGATACATACATACCAGTAATACAAAAGCTTTCGGGCTTTGTTGCCCTTCATCAGTTAACTGTTGGATTGAAAGTTTTGGGAATGTAGAACTTAAGAGCGTGCAATGGCAGTCATGCACAGTGAACTGTGTGATGCAACAACTTCAACTTCCAACAGTTAGTTGTTGAATCACACAGTTAATCACTCTTAAGTTCTACATTCCCAAAACTTTCAATCCAACAGTTAACTGATGAAGGGCAACAAAGCCCGAAAGCTTTTGTATTACTGGTTGCTGTATGTTATCTACATATTCTGTTTTTACTGTTTATCATATGTGTTTAACATTAAACCTAGTTTAACTACAACTCATTATTTTACTTTCTGTTCCACTCTGTGCTACATAATGAAAATTGTATAATGAATCCAGAGCACGTAGGCCTTTTTACCTATGCATAAACTTATTTCCAATTTATTGTTTCTTTAATAATAAATAAAATAGCATTTTCTAAAAAAAAAAAAAAAAAAAGTGAATGTTTTTGCCTAACAAAGCATTTTCAGGAATGCACCTGTGTCTTTACTTTATAAAAATTTAGAGTGCCACCCACTAATAATACAGAAACTGTTAATACTAAAATTTTAAAAATTATTAGTTTATTACTTTGCTGATGATTGTGGTCTAGTATATATTTAAAATGTTCCATCATTACTTTTAGTATTTTGATGATGTTATGTGAACAATAAAACAGATCAGTAAGGGGGAAAGATGTAGTAGAATTGCAGCACATCAAAGTTTGAGCATATAGCAAATGACATTTTACAAATTTAATCTAAACCCCAAGTATGTGACTCAGATAATTTCCAGTGGTTCTCAACAGGCTATAGTTTCTACAAATTATAACTATACTTTTATTATAAATATAAAAAATCAAAATAAGCCTTGGTGTTGGATAATAATTCTGCCAGTACATTTATTGTTTTCTTCTTGCTATACAAGATCCTTTGGCAATATAAATTTCTTATCCAGTCTACATTCCTTCTTATATACATATTCATCCACAGTTACATGTGTGCAAATCCTTCAATTTATTAGTAGTTTGCTCGAAGTAAATTGATAACTTTAACTGTACTTTGCAGGAACATATTAGCATTAAAAAAAAGTTCAGAAGGACTCATTTGTTTGTAATTTCATAGTAGGCATGGGTGGGGGAGGTCCATAAAGATAGGAAATAAGACTGCTGTGGTGGGGCTAAGAAGTGAAGAGGGGCAGTTAAGTTAAAGGGGGAAAAAGGAAATTAATAATAAAAAATTATATATTATTATTTTTCTTTTCACAAGATATAGGTGAAAGGAGCTATACACAAATCTTGGCAATGACATAGAAAATAAGTATTAGGAAGATTTTTAATACTAAAAATGATTTAGCTTTAAAAATTTCAGCAAAAGGAAAACCATGCTAAGGTAAAGAAGAATGGTGAAGGATAAGTATGGAGTAAACTTGCAAAATGAAGGAAATATAGACATCATTTCAGAAAAAAAGATTAAAATGATGAGGGAAATTTTCAATACTAGCTATATTACTGAGGTAGAAAAGGTCATAGAAAATATGAATATAGATGAAATATTCAGTGCTGAAAGCTGGAGCAAAAATAGTGCTGTAGTAGTTACATTATGTTATCCAGAGGTCATTTCCCAAAAGGTTGGAGCAAGGCATTCTTTGTATCAACAATATTAAAAAAGAAAAATAAAACAATGTGGAAATTACACAGGAATTTCACTCCTTAGCATATGAGGCAAAATCTATACAGTATTTAGGAGAAGAGGTGTTGGAAGTACAGTGAAATCTCCTTTAACAGCCACCTCTCTAAAGTGGGCACCTCTTGTTGTGTGCACTCAGGCTTGGGTCCTGGCCATAAGTATTTGGAATTACATGTTAAGTGAACTCTCCAAAGTGGACACTCTCTAGGGCAGATGTGGACACTTAGATTTCTTCAAAGGGTAACATTTCGGATATCAGTTTTGGTGACACACACATTTTGTTTTCATAGATGTTCATTTAGCCACGAAGGCAAGTAATTTATGAACAATGAAGAACATATGGAGGATGAGGAAGATGAAGAATCTGAAAAGAATGAACAGCAGCCTGACCCCAAATAAAAAAAAAAAAAAAAATGTGCTGCTGCATTAGATTACCCAAAAACATTAAAGAATTCTATGTGAGCAAAAAGGTAAATATGGAATAAAATGAAATACTTTAAACAAAGAAATTTATATTCATTTTTTACTGAAAGCTAATGATGTTTTATAATAAATAACACAAATAAAAGGTTATTTATTAAAAATTAATTATGCATTATTTATTAAAAGTTAATTATGCATTATTTATTAAAAGTTAGTTGAAATGCAAATGTATAGTGTTAAGTAACTGGTTCATTTCATTTTTTTCTGAATTATTGAAATTGACTGCATGTACACTGACCATGGCAAAGCAGACACTTTCTTCTGCCCCAAATGGTGTCTGCTATAGAGAGGTTTCACTGTATTTTTTAATGTAAATTTAGTAAAGAATCAAGTTTTAGGTTGAACAGAGGATGCCTTTTCTGTAACTTCTCACGGTGCGTCCAAATTATTTATTGTAACTAACAAAAATTATAGAAAAGTCATAAGAGCACAGCAAGACCTGTATTTAGGATTGCTGATCGTGAAAAAGCATAAAACAAAATAATTAGAAATCTGCTCCTTCAAAATTTAGAGAAATGTGGCAGAGAATAATCTTTTAAGGGGATTAAAAAAATTGTATACAAATGGCAAATCTACAGTAGGGATTGCAGAAAGTATGGGAAAGTGGTTTTAAGTTAAACTTGGGGATCTGGGTGGGACAGGATTGCACCTTATGATGGCTTCTTTTCAAAGGCAGATTTAGAAATTTGCCACCTCAAAACATTTACATAATATATCCTAACATTGAGAGAAAAAAAAAAAAAAAAAAAGTTTAATAGGAATTTTTTTTATTAAAAATAAGAAATCAATTAACAAATATCAGATACCTTGCTTTTTACAACGTAAATTAAAAATAAAATAGTAGAATAAATGATAATATTTATATAAATACAAATGTGGCTGTCTCCAGGACTATTTAGAAACAGAAACACTAATTATCATAAAATAAATGCAGCAAATTAATTTTAGTTAGGGTTATTCTTTGCAAGGTGTGATTCTGCTTCCTGAGTACAAAGATACCCTAACATTCAAATAAAAATGCAGTCATGAAATGAGAAAGACAAAACAACATTCACCTTCAGCATTGCAAACATACAGCTTCTTGCCAAAAGGAGATGTACATTCACACCTACCAAAGTATGAGTGCTATTTTCATAATAAAAATAGAATAAAATTAAGACAGGGAACTCACAAGTAACACCCCTTCAAGGGGACATCAATAGTTGTGAACTCTAAAAAAGTGTATATTCAATTTGTTGACTGCTATCCAATTGCTTTAGGTTAAATAAGCAAACCTTAACAAACAGAATGTAAATTTGATTATCATCCAACCAATCGACAGATCTAAACCAAACACAAATATGCAAAGGCTTTATTTCAGAAGTCTGGTAATATGTTACTTTTCAACACAGTCCACTTTGAAGTTAATACACATTTGCCACTGATGCTGCAATGTGTTTATTTCCAGCTGCAAAGAAAGTTTTCTCTTGGGCTTCCAGGCCACTGCAGTAATGAAGTCATTGTTGGTGGAAAATGGCTGCCAGGCAGATTATTATTTATTTATTTTATTTATTTATTTTTTTTTTTCAAAATAGGAAATAAGTGAAAGTCCAATAGCGCTAGCTCTGGTGAATATGGGGGATAGTCCAAGGTTTCAAAGCTGCACTCACATCATGGTAGTTACAGACTTGTGAGCAGGCACATTGTCCTGGTGGAGCAAGACTCCTTTGCTAAGTTTTCCTTGGCATTTGTCTTTGATGTTTTAATGCAAATGCCTCATGAGGCCTGGATAAAAAGCCCCTGTGACTGTCTGACCTTTCTGAAGGTAATCCACTAGCCTCACTCTATCAGCATCCCAAAAAACTGATATCTTACCTTACCTTGTCAGTGGTAGGAATCAACTTGACTTCCTTTGGAGGGGAGAAGAGCTGGGTTTCCACTGTCTAGACTGCTTTTTTTCTGGCTGAAAGTGATGGACACATCTTATACATGGTTCAGATGTGCCACATCCATATCTGAACCATGTATGGGAGCATCTCATCTAAACTTGTGTACCACATACTAACTCGCTATGAAAAAGGTTTCAGCACAATGGGTACCAACATTGTTCACAGCAGATCAGAAATGCACAAGAGTTGTTCAAGACACTGGCAATGTACTGAACTGTCACTCGTCGATCACTCATCATCAGATCATGGAGTGATAGACACTGCAAATCTTCCACAGCATAGATCATCATCCGGGCTCTCCTCCCTCAGCGTTGTAACCATATCCTCATGAATTGCCTTTGCTATTAGCCACTTTTTTCCGCAATACTGGATGATTGCACAGTGACTGATTTTGTCCATTTTTCCTCATCTTTGTTGACTTCAGGACCTGTAATTAAAAAAGATGATTGAAACTACATTAAACTTGGTGAGTTACTATTTGAAGTGTTATATATTGATAGAGAAATTTTTAACATGTACCATGACCCTTTCATACTCAGACTACAAACTTTTCAAATGCCCCTCGTAAATAAATAGGCTAATTATAATGAAATAATTAATGCAAACCAAATGTCAGAATAAATTAAAACATAATGAAGAAACCAAGGAGTGGCCATGAGCATTCAAACTAAAGAAAGAATGAGCCAGAAGAGATACCATCGGTGGGTGGGCAGGCACCCTGGTATTGCAGGTATGGCATCTCTCATGTTGTGTGATTATCTTCAAAACTGAATTGTCATATCTGCAATACCAAGGTGCCTGCCCGCCCACCGCTGAAGAGCCAACAAGCCTTGAAACGGTGCCGTTTGGGTGGTGGTGGTGGTGCCCACCGAGAATAAGTAACAATAGTCTTCTCTTTTGGTGAAGTGTTACTTATTCGAGGTAATGCAGTACATGGCAACTCGTTGTGAAGGAGGAGCACAATATTGAGATACAGAAAAAATTATATCCCTTCAAAACTACAAACATAGTTTTTTTTCGTTTAAGAGTTTTCTATGGTGTATTTACACCAATATTATATAGAATATTTACACTCTTAAACATATGATGCTTTATTGCATCAATCTTCAATATGCCTCCCCTTAACCAAAAAATTGAAATTAAAGAAAAAGAAGGCATGAGGTGCTCTTAAAAAAAAACAAAAAAACCCAAAAGCCTGGTCACCATGCCTCCTCTTACAATGATACTTGGATACGCCACTGGATCAAGTTACAAAGAATTGGAAGAGATGGAACGGTTGTCATCTGTTTGGATAGAAAATCAAACAAAGAACAAGTTTGCTTACGATAGAAGCAAAAGGCATTAGCAATATTTTATTACTTAATAGTCATAATAAAATACGTATTTTATATTACGATTATTTATTGTGTTTGGTTAAAAATGTGTGTTCAATCTTGGGTGGTCAGCACCGAACCCTATTTTTCCCATAGGGCCTGTTATATTGCACGAGGTTTCTAGGAACACAATTATCATGCTATGTGAGAACTGACTGTGTTGGTTCTGCTGATAGCAAAAAAGGAACCGGATGCAAATGAGTCTCTACACCAAAACAGGACCACGTTTTGAAGTGCTTATACTTAAAAACCTTAAAGCTTCTTTGTCTGAGATGAAAACAAAATGGGAAGAACATACAGGAGTAGTAGCAAGTGCAGTAACAGTCAGAAGATGCCTCTTCGAAAATGGACTTTTAGCCTATCGTCCTAAAAAGAACCCCCTCCTTACAAAAAAAAAAAAAAAAAAAATGAAAAAGGCTCGATTAATTTGGTGTAAGGAACATATCAAGTGGACCCCCGAGCAGTGGAAGTCAGTTATTTTCTCGGATGAGGAAAAAATTCAACCTACATCACTCTAATGGGAGACAAACGATTCACCGTAGCCGTGGTGAAGAATACCATCCAGACTGTATGGTGTCTACATTGAAATTCCCTATCAGCCAAATGATATGGGGGTGCATTTTGTATCGCCGAGTAGGTCACCTGAAATTTATAAAAGGTTTCATAAATGCCAATGGATACCTGGCTATATTGGAAGGCAAATTGCTGCCAACCATTAGAGAACATTTCAACCTGCTAAGTAACTGCATCTTTCAGGATGACTCTGCTCCTTGTCATCGGGCAAAAAGTGTAAGTAGGCACTTCTGTAGTTAATTTAGTTTCATTTCTGCATTAGAGGTTCGACAGTAATGTGTTTACATTTGTTACAGGTGAAAAAATGGTTGGAAGAAGGGTCCATTACAACTGTTAGCTGGCCAGGAAACAGCCCGGACCTGAATCCTATAGAGAACTGTTGGCATTGTCTGGAATCTGCAGTTGCCAGAAAGAAACAAAAGACCCTTCGTTGAACTTCAGGAAGCCATAATTGGTGTTTGGAACCACAAACTATCAGTTGATTATCTTCAGAAATTGATCTTGTCAATGCCTCGACAGTGTGCTGCTGTCATCAGGGCCAGAGGCAGTTCAACTAAATATTAGTTTGCACCTGGTAAACTTTTTGTTTTGTTTTCCATTTAAAATGATAAACCGAAGCAAACTGAGGGCTTCTGATAACATTTCAGCCATAATTGTCATGTTTACCAAAACTGTTGTATAAAGGTTGCAAATGCTCGTTTTGGAATATTTTGAGAGCACCTGTCAAATATTACTTAGCTTTGCCTTAACTATTAATAAATATCTTTTGTTTATATTTCTATTTGTGATGCTAGTCATTAATGTAACGTACTATTGCAAAAAAGGGTTAGAAATGTGAAATTCCTAGGTGATCTACTTTCTTTGAACACCAGTGTATTTGTGAGTTGTGGTCTATTCAATAGGATATTTCCCAATCAAAAATAAATAGTAGTGAAAATACGCACAAATGTTGGTTAAAAATATTTAATATTCAAATTTTTGCACATATAAAATATTCTAAATTACATACATATATAATTATGTGGTAATTAACTGACTAAAATCATGAATTGATTAATTTGATGGCTCTGTGCTCTCAAGTTTTTGTATCTTTTTCTTTTTCCAAGAATATTTGCTGATGCTGTCGAAGCAGTGTTAGGTGGGTCGGAAAACTGCTAGTTCGGGGGGATTCACAGACTAAAAGATTAAAGGTAGCCGCAGGCAAAAGCGAAAGTGATTCTTGCACTGCTTCTATTGTAATGAGCAGCAGCAGCCTAGAGAGCAAGTTGCTGGGGATTTCAAGAGCTGCTGGGAGTCATCATGGAACAAGTAAATAAATGGGCTTTGTTAAGGTAACTAACAGTAAGAACAAGTGCATGTATATTTGCATGTACACTAATGCTAGAAGTATAGCAAATAAACTTGATGAATTTGAAGTGTTGATCAAGACATCAAAGGCAGATATTGTTGGGATATCAGAGACATGGTGTCACACAGAAATAAGCAGTGCAGAATTGGAATTTGGGGAGTACAATGTGTACAAGAAGGATAGATAGGGCAGGAATGGAGGAGGGATTATGCTGTTAGTTAAGAAACACATAAAATCTAAACAAGTGCATCCAGTTGACACGGGTGGACAGTGCAACTTTGCTTCTGTTTGGTGTGACATAAATACTGGGAAAGGGAAAATGAGAGTAGGAGTATGTTATAGGCCTAACGACGTTGATGAGTACAATGAGAAATAGAATGGGCCAGTAAATCAGAATGTCTTGTAATGGGGGATTTTAACTTTCCAGATATTGACTGGAACTTGTGGGTTGGTCACTTGCACGCTAGCAAGACTTTTGTGGATTTATTGGAGGATTGTTTTCTACAGCAACATGTTCGAGGAGCAACCAGAGGGAGTAATACACTTGATCTGATTATCAGCAGTGATGATGCATGCATTAGGAATTTGCAGATAAAGGAACCACTAGGTGACAGTGATCACAGTGTACTGATGTGGGATTTACTTAAAGATCTAACTACAATCGAGGGTAAAGGGGAAGGGCTTGTGTTTTCGTAAAGGTGACTACAGAGGTCTCAGAGAGTTTTTAAATTCTATAGAGTGGGATCAACTGATGATGTTACCAACGGTGAATTCTAAATGGGAAGCCTTCATGGACTTAATCTTGGAGGCTACTAGGCTTTTCATAAAAACTAAGAGATACTGTTCAAGGTTCAGGCCTAAATGGATGTTGGATGAATTAATGGAGCTCGTGGCAGAGAAGAAAAATGCATGGGATGCATATAAATTATCAGGCAACACAGAAGGATGCAAAGAAAAACAGCAAAGAATTGTTTACTTATGTAAACTCTAGAAGGAAGGGGATGAATCAGATTGGTCCACTTAACATAGATGGTTCGACTATCGATGATCCTGATCAACGAGCTGATAAACTGAATGAGTATTTTGATTCTACGTTCACACATGAGGAGGAGGATTTATTGAAGAAGGGGAATGCCAAAAGTTTATCAAACTCTGACCGGGAGCTAATTGATTTTGTGATAACTAAGAGCAAAGTGGAGGAGAAATTGTTGAAGTTAAACATAAAAAAGGCATCTGGGGCAGATGGAATCTATCCAGTTATAATGAAGGAGGCAGCAAGGGAAGTAAGCGAACCCTTAGCCATAATTATGAGGGCATCCTTAGTGTCAGGGGAGGTCCCCATGGACTGGAAATGTGCAAATCTATCCCCAATTCACAAAGGGGGTTCAAAGGGTGTCAAATAATTATAGACCTGTTCGTTTAACTTCTGTTCCGGGTAAAATAATGGAGCCACTGGTTAAAGAGGTGATACAGGATCACCTACACAAGACAGCATCAATAGTTCAGGCACAGAATGGGTTTGTTAAGGTGAAGTCTTGTCTATTCAATTTGATTGGATACTACGATGTGGTCACAAAGGAACTGGATTCTTAAAAATAATTTTGATATCATATACTTGGATTTCAGGAAAGCTTTCGATACTGTTGCATATGGAAGAGTGGTATGGCATTAAGGACAAGCTACTGCAATGGATAAAGGGATAGTTGAGAGGGAAACGGCAGAGTGATAATAAATGGACATTGCTCTACATGGACTAATGTTATTAGCGGAGTCTCTCAAAGTTTGGTGCTGCGCCCATTGTTGTTTTATGTATTTATTATCAACGATGTCGATGAAGGTATATCAGGCTTAATGTCCAAGTTTACAGATGATACATGCAAAGGTTGGCAGGGTTATTAATGACAGTAAAGACTATGCTACTGCAACAGGATCTAGAAAAGTTAGGCAGATGGGCTGAGAAGGGGCAATTGAAGTTTAACATTGACAAGTGCAAAGTACTGCATATGGGTAGCAGTAACCCAAGAGAAACGTACCAACTCTGTGGTACTACATTCAGGGAGGTGGAGAATTAAGACGACCTGGGGGTAATTGTGCAGTCAGATATGAAGTTCTCTGCGCAGTGCAGACTGGCTGCCAGGGTAGGTCATGGAGTTTTGTCAATGATATAATAGGAATTTTTTTAGTAGAAACAAGGAGTTGATTATCCCTTTGTATAAAGCAATGGTCAGGCCACACCTTGAGTACTGTATGCAGGTCTGGAGGCCTCATTTTAGGAAGGATGTAGAGTTGCTAGAACGAGTACAGAGAAGGGCAACAATATTTGTGAGAGGAACAAAGGGGTGCACTTATGAAGAAAGGCTTAAAAATTTTGCAAGTTGCAGTATCTGGAGACTAGTCACCTGCGAGGTGATTTGATTGAGGTGTATAAGGCCTTGATTGGTTTGAGCAGGCTCAATGCTGACGGGATAGTTCCGCTTGCTCAGACTAAGAACCTGAGGGGGCATAGATTCAAATTGAGGAAAGACAGTTGTAGAATAGATATGCAGAAGTTTGCCTTTAGCCAACGGGTATATGATGTTTTTTTTTTTTTTTTTTTTTTAATGAAAACCCCAAACACGAAAGGTATCAAAACCTATAGTACTTAGTACCGTGCATAGGTTGAAGGAGAAGTATGGGGGGAGGGGGATGCTGGAAACTTTGCTCTAGAGACTAAACATGGGTTTCACCACTTCAAGCCTCCAATAAGCAAAGTGGTGGTATTTCACTGGTTGATGAAAGTCATCTACCATTGCTTGAACAGACTTCCATCTGTTGTTGTGGAAGTTGATAGCTTAAATAAATTTAAGGTTGGAACTAGACAAACATTTGGAGTGACTGGATGGGCAAAATGGAAAGGGTGGGGGGTTTTTTTGTTTTTTTTATGGCTGTATAAGCTTGCTTTCTCATCATATGCCTCAACTAATGCTATGCTATTCGGACTGAAAAATGTGTCGATTTTGGATTGTGCTTTGGCCCTCTTCCTGTCATTGTACAACATCATGTAGGGATTCATTTCTTTCTTCAAATTTGGCGTCTCCGTAGCCAGGTGCGAAGGAGCAGCAGTGCGTAGTACACGCTTCTTGATTAGACCGGGGTTCGAGCCCGTCACCACCAAATATGGAGGATGCAGAAAGGTCAGGGAATGACCACCACATATCCCGGAGCAATATGGCCTTAGTTGCTAATGCTCCTAAAAAAAACCAAATAACAAACAATCTTCAAATTTCTTATTACCTTGGCACTTCGTTCCATGTCAAGGTTGTTCTCCCAGAAATAATCACACATTTTTTCAAAGTGTTCAAAAGCTTCACTAAGTCCTTTTGCAGTCAGTAACTTCATTGGTTCTTCATCTGCAGTATCTTGATCATCTTCTCCCTCAATAGCAAGCTGTTGTTCTTTTATCATTTCCATTAGTTCTTCATTAGAGAGGCTATCCCTGTCGTTATTGATCATCTCTTGTACATTGTCATCATTAATTTCATCTAATCCTGCTTCTTTTCCGAGCTGAACAATTTGTATTTTAACATTTTTAATGGAATCATCAGGTTCCTGGGAATGCTTTATGCAATACTTCCAAACTTTCCTCCAAACTCCATTCATGGTTTTCTAAGTCACTTCATCCCAGGCACTTGAAATGTTGTAGATGGCGGTTTTAATGTTATAGGATTTCCAAAACTCCTTTAGGCTCGGTACATTTTCAGTGTTGATGGCTTTTAATAACTTGGGAAAAGGTGTTCCTTATGTAGTACGCTTTAAATGTGGCAATTACAACTTGGTCCATTGGTTGGAAAATGGGGGGTGTGTTCATGTGCTACTCCTTTCGTGAGGTGTAGTGAGTTGAGTGCTCCTACACAATCATATTAGAAAGTGTTTAGTGAATGAATTAGAGATTTGATTATTTGGTTGGATTCAAGAACTTTTTTTGTGTTTCAGTGTTAATTTTCAGGAATTTATTTCAATTATTTATGGATAAATTGAAGTTATCACAAATGGCTACCTGACGTTTACAAATGGCTGTCATTGTAGTATTAATCGTAGTGATAGTGATAGTAAGTGATTTCATTGTGTAGAGTGTGTTATTTGTGTTCTATTAGTGTCTAGAAGGTTTAAGAGTTGTAAGACATTTTCAGAAGTTTCTTATAATCAGTTTTAAGAGTTAAATTTAGGTATTTTTGATTTTTAATTTTAATTTATTGTCAGTGGACTTTTAGCATTGTATCGTATAATTAATTGAAAGGACAGTAGGTTTATTTTCTAGTAGCTGATTTGTATTGTAATATAGGGGTATTTTCCTCTTAAATATTAAGGAAAATATTGGAGATATCATTCTACAATGTGTCCTGGCACATTGTCCATGATCAGAATTGCTTTGTAATCAAGGTTATTTTTTGCACAATATCTTTCTACTGCGGGATAGAAGAATTCAGCGTACCAATCAATGAAAAGCGGCCTGGTTACCCAAACCTTTTTATTAGCCTTCCAGATTACAGGTACGTTTGAATTAGCTAAACCTTTAAGAGCCCTTGGATTTTCCAAATGATAAACTAAAAGGGGTTTTAATTTAAAATGCCCCGCAGTGTTACCACCCAACAACAAAGTCAACCGATCCTTCGCTGCTTTGAAGCCTGGCATGTTTTTTTCCTCTTTCGATATGAAACTTCTTTTAGGCATTCGTGTCCAAAAAAGACCTGTTTCATCTATGTTAAAAACTTGTTGAGCAGTATAACACCCTTCTTCAATAATTTTTAATAAGTTCTTTTTTGAAAGTTTCAGCTCCTTCTTGATCTGCACTTGTGGCTTCTCCCTGTATTGCTACATTGTGTAGGTTATGGCACTTTTTAAATCTATCAAACCAGCCCTGTGGCTATTTTCTCCTTTTGCCAAAAAAAAAAAAAAAAAAAAAAAAAAGGGGGCTTAAAAATGGACTGGACTGAAGCAGGATTTGCCAAAAATTCAATCTGTATGCTAGTAAAATAACGTTATAGTGAGATACAAGTTATAATATAAGAACAGCGTTATAGCGAATTAGCATAAAGTGAACCACATTATAACAAGGGCCTGCTGTATAGAGCAATTTTTGACTTTATCCAATCCTTTGTATTTCCAATTGCTTCTCTCTCTCAAATGTATATTGCTGGACTCTGCTCCACACAAGTTGCAGCCACCTAGGGACATTACCCACTTTATTAATTTGTTTTATTATTATTTTCTTAGTATCATTCTAGGGGTGACGCTGCTACCCTATAATTGTGTTGTCCAAAACAATTGTTTTTTTGGAAATCTGCGCTGCTGTTTTTTTTTTTTTATTTTTATTTATTTTATATATATATATATATATATACAGGGTGATTCACTACCAGTGCGACAAACTTGCAGGAGGTGTAGGGGGCACAAAGATGAATCGGAATCACATAGCACTGCAGGGTCCAAAATGCGTTCGTCATGCGGTAGAGGACGTTGAACGGGAGGTCGCGTGAACAGCAATCCCGATGGAAGTCAGCATTTGCGAACCGTTTCTGTTGAAGAAACCAAGTAGCAAAAGTCCTCCGGAGTGGATAATCCGCAGGCTCCAATGATTGGACATGTTGCAGATGGTATGAACTCATTTGGTTTGTTGACAGTATCCTCCATACAGTGGATTGGGAAATACCCAATCATTGGCCTATCGCTCGAGTACTCGTACTCGGATTGCCTTCTGCAAGACATAGGACATTCTCCTCATTGTCTGGCGCCTCGTCGTTTGCTCTCGATTCATGGTACCTCTCGTGAAACAACCAGTCTCACGTAACTTTCTGTGCACACGTGCGAAAATCGTATAATGAGGAGCACGCCTGTGCGGGAAACGTTCCTGGTACAAGCCCAGAACGGCGCGCCCATTACAGTCTGCAGCTCCATATGCGAGGTGCATGTCAGCCAGTTCAACGTTTGAATACTTGTCCATCCTACTGCCTCGGGAACCAGTTCGCAAATGCTGACTTCCAGCGGGATCGCTGTTCACGCGACCTCCCGTTCAATGGCCTCTACTGCATGATGAAGGCATTTTGGACCCTGCAATACTATGTGATTCTGATTCATCTTTGTGCCCACTACACCTCCTGCAAGTTTGTCGCACTGGTAGTGAATCACCCTGTATATACAATTCTCGTGGACCATTTAATAAAATAATGTCAGTTACTCATAAAGTATAGTGTAGGCAATGTGAAAATTGCATCACTTATAAATGAATGAAACTGTGCTGTTAAATAGTAGCTTCTAAGGTCTTCCAGACTCTCTGAATAAATTAGATAAATGGTGTAGATTTTATTACGAAAATGAGTTGTACAAAAATCAAAAGTTTCGAAATTTCTTAAATTGGAAAAAAAGAGTACATACAAAGTTATGCTTAATAGTTTAAAATATTTTTCAATGTTTCAGGGCCTCTTTGTGCACCATTTACAAGACACTTTTCATTTCACTGTTTGTTCACCATTTCATTTTTTAAATCCTGGGATAGCCATGTGGCCCCTAAATTTATTCCTTATATAACCTTCTTATATATAATTTTTATACATAATGCATAAATTGTACTAATAATCGCACTTAATTTGCAGGTAAATTTTGAAAAATTACGCATGATTGCTAAAGAAGTGCGACAGCTGATGAATATGTGTTCAGCTCCCTATGTAAGTGTTTTTACATTCCCCTATTATTCGATATTTTTACTTACATATACTCAAACTTTGAAACAATTTTAATTGTATGATGCTTGAAAGATGCCCGAGAGAATTATATATACAAAGTTATTTAAAGAAAATTATATATACTGTATATACAAAGAACATGCTTCAAAGTATAGTTCTCTAGGTATTAGAATAACCCTTTCTAGGTATATTAGTAATGTTAGATATAATAAAAGTAAAATTGTGTAATGAAATTAATTCTTGTAGAGTGCTAGTTTATGTGGCTTTCCCACATAAACTAGCACTCTACAAGTTTATGTGGCTTTCCCATTCTTTTTATTTTATTCCAGTCTTTGGAATCAGCTAATTTCATAAAAGTATAAATTTGTGTATGTATTGATTTTGTGCATCATTATTATGAAAGCGCTTTGATTTTGTTTTAACATTTTTTTAATAAATGTTATTTTATTAATTAACACTTATGTTGTTTCCTCATTTTTGAGTACTATGTATATGTTATTTTATTTTAATTTCATTGTGTTCTTATTCCTCTTGGTCAATAATGGCTGCCAGGGAAGTACACTGTTAATGAAATATATTGAAATAATTTATAAAATGAAAATTGTCTTTCAGGATTTATTTAGCATGCTTGAGATTGGAGGTGCTCAACCAACAGCTGCAATGGCATCTCTGAATAGCTTTGTTACATCAACAAATGCTGCAACAGTAAAGAGAAGGAAAAAGAGCAGTGCCCAGCCAAATCCTAAAAAGATGTTTGAAGAGGTTAGTTTCACATAAATTAATGGAATGAGTAATCTACATTTGTCTTATATATTACAGTTTATATTGTGTACATAGTCCCAGTGTATTCTTGTCACAGGTCTTCCAACAAAGGAATTCTTAATATTGGCCATTTTAGTTTCAAACTTAATATACATTTCAGATGTGTCTTTTGTCTCTAAAGTACAATAAATCTCCTGTAGAAAAGAAATATTAGACTTTTAATATATTTTCTAACTTTTAAATTTGATACATCCAACTTTCTATTCCTTTAAGAGTTTACACTGCCAAACTTTGTGTGGTTGCGACTAAATTAAAAACACATTCTTTTCACTCAGACACACTTTGGGATATGTATATATATTTACCTTTTGAGTGATAAAAGTTCTTATCATTCCTTCAAAGACAGCTTTCGACAACTAGCATGTAGTCAAACGTATTTTCATGCAATAAAGACAAAAACTGTTCAAAGACAGTAATGTTCCTTTAAACAATATTCATTATGTATATAACTAAAGGATGCAGTAGTTTTATTTATCATATAACCAATTACAAATTAATTTTTTGCAGCTCTTAGTTAACTTCAGCAAATCATTAATCTCTAACTACATATGCTTAACACACTTTAAAATTTGGCCATAAAGTATGCTGCACTTAAATTATATCCTATTTTTATCACTTTTTCCTAACCTTTTCAACTGTATGCATGCTCTTGTGGTGGAACTTCACATAAAAACAACTATCACCTCTATCATTCATGACTATTGTTCATTGAGAAGCCAATCCAGGTAAGCCATGTGCTTTGCAAAAATTGGAAATTATCTGTCTTTAAATATTAATTCTTTACTTATCAAATAGGCAAATTAACAATGCTTTTTTTTATATAAATTTTTTGCATACTATATAATTGCATAACATTCTGATATACATCACATAACATTAATGTTTTGCAACTAAATTTCATGTAAACAGACTATTTCTACAATATACAGTGTTATTTTCATTTGTTCATTCTTACTTGTCAATATGAGTACAGAAATTCAAAAGTTTTTAAAGGTTTTGTGCTCCCAAATAGGTTACCATTAATAGTATTAAGATATCTTTACAAAACATTTTGTTTGGCCTTTATTTATATGTTGATGCTGTCCTCCATGACAATATAGTAGTTTCATCACATGAAATTGTCATTCATTTGGAGAGGTCTGGGTTTGAGTATTATCATAGAATGGAGGAATTTCTAAAGGCTTCTTTAATCAGGATTGTAGTTAGCCAATCTCAGGTGGAGGGAATAGGGTTCTCTCATAAGTTATTCTGGATTTTTCAGCCCACACAACATTGTAAATCAGCCAGTGAGCAGACACTTGTAAGGACACACACATGGTGCAACGTGGTCTAAGTTGCTGATGCATCTAAAACCCAACAAGGATAACACTGATAGTGTAAAAAAAGCAATAAACTCTGCCCCTGCTAAACTGCCTACTGGTAGTGCTTCTTGACATCCCACATCTACAAGTTGTTCACAAGGGTCATTACTAACAGATTAGAAAGAATACTTGACGAGAATCAACCAAAAGAGAAAACTGGCTTTAGGACAGGATTTTCAACTATGGATCACCTTCATGTAATATCATAGCTAATGGAGAAAGAAATTGAATATAAAACATTATTATGCCTAGCATTTGTGGATTATGAAAAGGCATTTGACTCCATACAGCATAAGGCAATGTTTCGGGCACTGGAAAGACAAGGCATAGATACCCCATATATTATGATTTTGAAGAAAATATATGAGAATGCTACCTCCTAAACAAAGACAGTAGTAAACTTAAAATCGAGAAAGGAGTTCGACAAGGAGACACAATATCTCCGAAGCTGTTTACTGCTGCCCTTGAGGAAGCTTTCAGAAGATTAGACTGGTCGCAGAAAGGAGTAAATGTGAACGGAGAGTACCTAAACCATTTACGATTTGCAGATGACATTGTGGTCATAAGCCATGATCCCAAAGAATTAGAGGAAAATCTTAATCAGTTATGCAGAGTTAGTAAAGATTTTGGACTAAAGATCAATATGACTAAAACAAAGGTAATGATGAACAAGTATGCCATAGAAAGGGATATAATGATTGAAGGAGCGGTAATTGAAAAGGTGGAGTCATATACTTATCTGGGAAAAGTCATTAGCCGTAATAATGATATATGGCTGGAAGTCAAGAGAAGAATAAATTTCGGATGGATAGCATTCAGGAAATATAGTCACATACTGAGGAGCAATATCCCAATTTGTGTGAAACGTAAAATAATAAACCAATGACTTATGGAAGTGAAACTTGGGCACTCACCAAAAGAATGGAAGAGAAGCTGAGAACTACACAGCGAAGAATGGAACAAATTATATTGAGAATCAGACTGTTAGATAAGAAGAGAAACAATGGATTAGGCAGCAAACTCAAGTAAAGAACATTCTTATCAAAACTAAAGAACTAAAATGGTCTTGGGCAGGACACATAGCTCGAAGACATGATGACAGATGGACTAAGAAAATAACAGAATGGTACCCAAGAGGAGCTAGAAGAAAACCTGGAAGACGACAACAGAGATGAAATTCATGAGTTTGTGAGTAGTAAATGGATGGCCATTGCACAAAACAGAAGGAACTGGCACTTTGCTGGAGAGGCCTTCATCCTGCAGTGGATTGAAAATGGCTGATACTTCTTGACATCAGATATCCCAAAGATGAATCAATACCGTCTTAGAATGAGGGTGTGCTAACACAGAAGAATTTCAACTAAGGTTCATTTCTGGTTAAAATAGTCTATTAAATTCTATTAAACTATTTTTTTAACAAGGAGCTTACACAAGCCCCCCCCCCCACACACACACACCTGCCTGGGAGGCAAATCTGATTGCAGCAGCAGCAACCCTCCAGGAAATTATGTAGCCCTCATTATCTAGTATTTAAGCTTTCCAGAACTCAGCTGACACAAGAAATCCAATGTTGCCAACAATGGCCAACCATCCTAGAATCTTGCCCAATGATGGGAAGTGGACCATCTGGCTTAATGGATACATTAATGAAAAAGACATAAGTTATAAACCACATTCAAACTCATTAAGTCTGGTATGTGCTGCTAATATGCATAAGTATGGCCATATTGAGGGGCATTTAAAAAGTTTGTGGCCAGAGTATGAAGGGTTTATTTGAGGAGTCCGATAACGTTACTTTTCAACAGCCCCCTTTAGAATCAATAAACTTTTACCACTGATGCTGCAATGTGCTGATTCCAGCTGCAAAGAAAGTTTTCTCTTCGGCCTCCAGCAATGACATCACTGTCAATGGCAAAATGGGTGCCAGACAGGTATTTCTTCAAATTAGAAAATAAGTGAAAACTTCAATGGTGCTAGATCTGGTAAATATGGGGAATGGCCCAAGATTTAAAGGCTGCACTCATTTAGTGCAGCCATAGCATTGACAGACTTGGGAGCAGGCACATTGTCCTGGTAGAACAAGCCTCCTTTGTGGAGTTTTTCTTGGTGCTTGTCTTTCAGCCAGAGAAGCAGTCCAGTTTCCACTATTGTCTCTGGCTGAAAGTGATGAACCATGTCTCATCCATGGTCACAAACCTTGTAATTGGATCTGTTTGAAAATGATGTGAACATTCACTTGACAACTCTTGTGCATTTTTGATCTGATGTCAAAAACTTTGGGACCCAATATGCTGATACTTTTTCCTAGCAAGAAAATCTCTTTTTACGTGGTACACATGTTTGAATGAGATGCCCAAGGTGCTGGCAATGTATCGAACTGTCACTCATTGATCACTCATCACCAAATTGTGCACACTGTCAACAACTTTTGAAGTGATGGATGTTGTAGGTTTTCCACAGTATGGGTCATCTTCCAGGCTCTCCCTCCCTTGTTTGTATTCTGCTGCCCGCTTCTTAACCATGGAACAGGAAGGGGCATCCCCTCTTCAATGTTGTATATCCTCATAAATTACCTTTGGTGTTAGTCCCTTCTCCCCCCAGATATTGAATGACTGCAGGGTGATTGATTTTGCCCATCCTTCCTCATTCATGCAACTTTGTTGACTTCAGGACCCTAATTAAAAAAGGCAGTATTGAAACTGTATGAAACTTGGTGGGTTAGAATTTGAAGTGTTATACATTAAGAACAGAAATTTTTAACACTGTACCACTTCTCTTTCATACTCGGGCCACAAACTTTTTAAATGCCCCTTGTATTAAGTCTTTCCAACAAAATGACTTGCCACTATTTGTTCTGTTTAAACTAATAATAGCATATGTCACACTGATCACTCTGATGGCTTTGTTTGCTTCTTATTTTCACTTCCATCTTACAGCCTGTTTTATTATTTTTATATATTATCACAATTTACTGAGATGCAAATTTTCAGACAGTTCCATTAACTCTGTTAGGGTGGATAATTTTTATGATATTGAGTGTATAAAGGTTTAGCAGTAGATCACTTTTTTTTTAATATTTTACCCTTAGGCACAGATGGTTCGAAGGGTTAAAGCCTATTTGGGAAATTTGAAAGTAATTTCAGATGAGGAACAGTTAAGAACAATGTCACTAGAGTGTGAGCCAACTTCAAGTTCAGGTTAGTATTTTACATTTCTCTAAGTCTGGAATATTTTTATATTAATGAAATTCATAGCCCATTTTTATGTATATTTTTTTGAGCCAGATCTTAGAAACCTATCACAGAGGGAGAGAACCATCTTGGTCAGAAAGGATTTTTAACTATAATGGACAAATGTTCACACAATGTATCCTGGGCTTTGTACTCTATTAAATATAAAAAGAAAATCACTAGTAAGGCAAAGTTCATAATACTCGACAGCAAAAGAGGGCTACATTACCATTAATTTCCTTGGACTATCATATAACAGACTATACCAGGTAATGCAAATAGTCAACATAAAATACTATTGTAGGAAATGACACACAAACAAAAGTATGCTTGTCAAGTTTAGCAGGAGCCTGTTCTTGCTGTCAACAAATGGTGTCAGACTTGCAACCTCTGCAACCCTAAAAAGTAATTTATTCCAATGGTCCTAACTGTCCAGCAGGTTAATTCATCTAACACTTCATTAGATCAGAGTTCAGTCTTGGGCCAAGAGGATCCTTTTAAGAGAAATGCCAGATCACTGGCATAAGCTACCATATCAATATTTGCATGTTGCTTGATGGAGCCATTTATCAAGGATCAGGTTCCATCGAGTACCTAGAATAAATAATATTCTATGAGGTGCAGGTTCCATCAAGTACCTAGAATAAATAATAGCTAGAATAGGCACAACCTGTAGTGGCAGCTCAAAAAATTCATCCTTTTTAGATTTTCTAAACTGTCACTGTACAATGTAGGAAATAATTTCTGACTAAATTGTAGAGCTGCTGTGAGTAGTCCATTCATCTGAAGCAAGAAAGAATACTTTGCCACCATAAGAATCAGAGGTCATGGAAAAATCAGTATGCCAAGAACATATTTATATGTGGTCGTTCTAATTATTTGCTTCATTCTGTGCATGGCATCCTCACTGCCGCTGCTGTCCTATTTTAAGCCATATTACACATCAGAGGAAATATTATATACTAGATAATTAGTGAAAGAACTGTGGATGATTAAGTTCTCCTCTAAAGACTTTCCAAGAAGTGATAAAAATAAATGGACATGTAGGAGCCTGGACTGGAGAAAGGTATGAGGACTTTTCAAAAGTAGTTTTAAAATGGCATGCTTCCAGATATCTGGAAAGGTTCCTAATAAACCAGATGTCTTACATTTACTCTTTAATACCATATAGGTGTTAAAGAGTAAACGTAAGACATCTGGTTTGTATTTCCATAGACTTATGACTTCTCCAAGGAAATCATAACCAGAGCACTCCCCAGGTTTGATTTTACTAATAGCAAACCCAATTTCATAAGGTCTGACAGGGAGGGGAGTTTCCTTGGCAGAACAAGAGTAAAATTTTTTTTTCTCCTTTCTGCTGCTTGGAACTGAGCTCATAAACTTGTACTGATTTGTTTAGAATATGCCCAATAGATGATTCTCACATGGTTGTATCTGTTTTTATGGTATTGAATCGCCTGGTAAAAAATTTGACAGACTAATTTGTAAACCAGACCCTCAGAGATTTGATTTACAGCAATTTGGGCCAGATACTGCAAGGCACCCATTTTTTGTTTATTTATCAACTGGATATACAGGTGACCCCCGCTTAACGCTGATAATTTGTTTCGTAAAAACAGAGCGAGCACCGCATTCCCATAAGGTAACATGTATTTGTGAGTTGCAGTCGGTGCCATAGGATATTTCCTATTCAATAATAAACGGTAGTGAAAAGATACACAAATGTCGGTAAAAATATTTAATATTCAAATATTTGTACATATAAAATATTCTGCATTACATACGTATATAATTATGTGGTAACTACTTACGTATCAAAATTAAACTTAAAATTCCAATTAAAATCATGAATTTAATTGATCTAAATTGATTTAATTTAATTGATGAATTTAATCATGAAAAATGTGTCGATTTTGGGTTGAACTTTGGCCCTCTTCCAAATAAACTAAAAGGGGTATTAATTTTATATCCCCCGCAGCGTTACCACCCAACAATAAAGTCAACCGATCCTTCACCGCTTTGAAACCTGGCATGTTTTTTCCTTCTTTCAATATGAAACTTCTTTTAGGCATTCGTTTCCACAAAAGTCCTGCTTCATCTATGTTAAAAACTTGTTGAGAAGTATAACACATAATACCCCTCTTCAATAATTTTAACAAGTTCTTTTTTGAAAGTTTCGGCTCCTTAATCTGCACTTGCAGCTTCTCCCTGGATTTTAAATCTATTCAACCAGCCCTTACTAGTTTTAAATGGTTCCACATTTTTTTTTTTTTAGGTGAGTTTTCTTCAGATCATCATATTGGCTAATCTCTCTCTGTTTTTTTTAAATAATATTTAACTTAACTGAATTCTGCATTGGATATTATCTTCAATAAAATTAGTTAAAGTCTTTCCATTTCAATCCTAATAGCCGACCTAGCCCTAGTTGCTTGCAGTGGAACAGCTATCTTTCCTGCTGCTAAAATTAATTCTTTATTTTTTTATAATTGTTCTTACAGTTGAACTTTCAAGTCCTAAATTATGGCACACATCCGCTTGTCTTTGACCCGAATCGATTCACTTCAAAACGTCTAATTTAATTTTCAAATTCAGTCTTTTTCTTACATTTATAGTCTTCGTACTGCGCTCAGACGTTGTTGCTTTTTTATTCTTATCAGCCATTATTAACTCTTCGAAAATGTAACTACGTTGGTTGCATTAATTATGATACAATGTTCAAGTAAACTGTACGTTTCACACGATGTCTAATACGGTACTAAGCGATGACTAGACTTCGGATAAATGCATATAACGCAAATATTACAAGCAATATACTTGATCATTTTTTAAAATGTTGATCTCAGAACTACGTAACAAGTCACTGTACTGCAATTAAATTAGCGTGCGAGAAAATTTCACTGAGCGTGGGAAACGTTTTAATGCTATTTTGGTATTCATTTTAAAGCTATCGACTCCATCAAATGAAACGATTTCGTTAAATATGCCAAAAATGTAATCTGTAAAAGAGTGTTATAGTGATCTGTGACAGCGTTATAGTCAGATATGGGTTATAATATAAGAACAGCGTTATAGCGAATCAGTGTAAAGCGAACCGCTTTATAACGGGGGCTGTATTCATATATTAGGGTTTCATATTTTAACTTCAGAATTTCAATTTGGCACCAACCTGTTCTTATTTGAAACCCTTTCCTTGCCCTTTACGTGTAGTGGAAGTTTGTCTTGCTCCTCCATCCACGAGATGTTCTCAAGAAACCACATGAGAACATCTTTTCTTCTTGTTCATGGAAAGCCTGTAGGCCTTTAAAAGTGCTTGTTGCACATAGTTAGCCATGCCTGTGGCATTTAATATTTTGAAAATGCTGAATGGAATCTTCAATGGAATCTAAATTATGAATTCAATAAATTTTTCTATTTAGAAGTTTTGATGGAGAATATTTGCAAGTCAGAAAAAGTTGAAGGAATGGGGGTTTGAAGGCAAAAGCATGCTTCTAAATTAAAGGTAATTTGCTCTGTGATTGCTAGTGGACCGAGAATCTCTGTCCAGCAGCCAGTTGTGCCTGCAAGGAAAATAGTAGTTATAGTATACCATATTGATATTACTGAAGGTTGTAAGATTGTCCAGTTTGTTAGCTGAGGTCTTTTCAAGTGCAGCACCATTACTATTAATAGTTAAACTATGTCTTAAATTTTTAATTTTTACATTTCTTAACTCTGACTTCAATGATTCAAGAACTCTGATATTATTGCTGGAAGTCCATTTGCTATCTTCAGAGAAGGGTTCAACATAGATTTAAGAAGAGTGGGTTATAACCCAAAAGAGGACAAAGTATCATCTGTTCGGTGCCTCCGTAGCCAGGTGGGCAGTGCGTAGCACACGCTTCTTGATTAGACCGGGGTTCGAGCCCGTGACCACCAAATACGGAGGATGCAGAAAGGTCAGAGGAATGACCACCGCATATCCTCGGAGCAATATGGCCTTAGTTGCTAATGCTCCTAAAAACCAAATAACAACAACAACATCATCTGTTCTTTTTTGTGGTGTATCTACTTTTACTTTAACCTTTCTTTTTAACAATTAAATTTCAGATTGTAAAAAAACTGTAAAAATTTGTCATTTTAAAAGGGAATGCTAACTTGGCTGTCTATAATATACAGATTATTTGGACACTCCAGACTTAGACATGAAGGAAGAAAGTGGTTAATCACACAGGGTGAATAACAGGGGATAGTCTCATTCGGAGTTTAGACTTTCAAAGACAGCTATTCCAGCACATAAATGTACACAACGCAAAATATGACTAATAAAATCGTTGCCTGAAGTTTCAAAGTAATGATATTCCACCAAGGTACAAATTACCACTAAAGGAAATGCTTACCTATAAAATAACACAACTAAGAGTAAGAATTAGCTGAAATAAATTGAAATTCAAATCCAAAGCCTATAGTGATATAGAAAGTATGTATCATCATCATCTAAAAGTTGCTGTTAAGACAAAAAATGGTTGAAGTGGTAAGCTAAAGGAAATAGAAGAATTGCCATCAGAAACATTTTTAGAATATAATTTTTTTTTTTTTTTTTTTTTGTATCCCTTACTTAGATCCCAAATTATTTTTTGTTTCCTGTGCAATTCATTGCTTATTATTTTAATGAACAGTGAAGGTTATCTATGTTCCAGGTGGGGATCACACAAAGTTACATGGAGCAAGAATAGTTACAAGAGAGTAATAATACTGATATTGCTAACTTATACTGACAACTTATACAGTATGGCACAGTCACAGTGCATAAGTTGTGCATACTTTACTTCATTTGTAATGACTGAAGCCAGGAAACTAATACTTACACTTGTGATACTTATACTTACTCTTGTGACTATTCTTGCTCTGTTGTCTGTGTCCTTTGTATCCCCAAACACAAGATGGAAAATTCCTATCAGAAACTTCCTAACATCTGGGAAACACCAGTTCAGTGTTATTTTTACAATTCAAATTTTTTGTTCAAAAAAATCGACAGCTTTCATTTTTTTCCTATTGGCCTCACTATTTTAATCATTTTGCCTCCTTTGGCCTACCTTTGTTCTTCTAGAGACTTTCAGATACTGGTGTGTACTTTTGATAACTGTATAAAGGCCTAATAAAAATCAGTAACTTTTCTGTTTATAGGTGTGCCTTTCTCATGTATTGTTGTGCACCACTAGATATATAGCCAGTATACACTTATTGGGTGAAACAGAAATTAGATCAACAAACACTGTTGAAATGCAAAGTTTGATGGGTGGATGTTAAACAATCAAACGAAACCAAGAAGTTGACAAATACAAACAGATGGACAATAGTGAATTATAAATATATGTTTTAACCATCACAAGTTGGTTTTATGGGATAGTGTCTTTCTATCTTTCACCTACTTCAGTGTCCTCTCACATGCATATTTGAGTACTCAAAATGATAGTAGAACGACTGTTTGCACTTCGTCGTCATCCTCAACTGATTCATATCATAATGAGCTGTTTAATTTAGAGAGGTGGTGAGGGGAGATGTTCTTCATTTAATATGAAATTAATGAGGTTTAGATAGTAAATAGTATCCTTTATATATAACAATTGTTAGTAAATTGAAGCCTATCATGTTCTATGTATTTTATGGCTGGCAAGCCTTTAACTGCTATAAGTAAATGCTACTCAAGATGAAACAATTCTCTTAATCTCAAGTTGTTTGGAGAAGCATTACTTTAAAGCAATAAGCATTATCAAAAGGCTAATCCATTTGTTTAAAATACAAAACACCACTATGGCAGCCTTTTTCAAGACTTGGCTTCTCTTCATTGGGGGGGTCCTCTTTTGGCAAATCAAGCCAATTGCTATTTGCTGAGGGACCAGTAAGCCATGAAATGGCAGTCATAGTGGTGTCTCATATTTTAATAAATAATGCACTAGCCTTTTGAGGACATTTTTTTTTAAAAATAGGCTTCTCAAGACAACTTATGGCTAAGGAATTTTGTTTTACCTTGAGTATTAAGACTATAGCATTATTCATGGCAGTTTGGAAGCCTGCTGACAAAATATATAGAAGGACAAGATATTCTTCATTTTACTAATTTTATTTCAATAGCTTTTGCTATATTAAAATAATCAAAGTTTAACAGTTGTTACCACAAGAAATTTAAACTTTAGGATGCACTGAAATAATTATTGCTACTTGGAATTAAAACTTTTTAAGTGCATTAACAGACTTATTGGTGCTAACTGAATTATCACTTTTAATGCTTGAGCTGCAGTGCTTTCTTAATTGCCCATTGTTTCAAATACTAATACTTTTATTCTACTTGCCTGGTTAATGAAACTTTGACAGGTGTTGTAATCCTGTCTTCTTTCTAAATCTTTCTTCTTACTAAATTTCCTAATATTTTAACAAGGTGTTACTGTGGTACAAACTCGGAAACGGCACCCATCTCCTACCTTATCTACTGCCAGCAGCAACAGCAGCACTTCAGAAGGCAAGAAATCCATAAATTCTGGTCCCAAATTTGGTAAGACTATATCTTGTATAGGTTACATAGCAATTCCATATTTTGAGAACTGTACAGGCTAGGCAAAAAGAAAAAAAAAAAAAAAAAAACTATTTTGATACATGTTGAATATTATCCATTGTAATAAATGCTAAGCATTCAGTATTTGTAGTCAACCAAAAGTGTTGACTGATAGCATTTATTACAAATAGTAGGTATCCTACGTTCTTATCAGTTTTTCATAGATTATATCCATATCATTTATACCTGGTATCAAGATTTGTAGGTTCTCAAACTTATGGATAATTTTATTATAAAGAAAGAGTATATAAAAACCTCATGGTGGATACATACAATTAGTTTTTATAACAAAACAAAGGACATAATGATTCTTCCAGATATAAAGAAATATCTTTCATTATATCTGGAAATTATCCATTTCCAGAATAAAAAATGTGAGGTACTATGTTCAGGATAGTGGAGAATGAAAAAGACCTGGGGCTAGTTGTGCAGCAACCAGACATTCAGTTTTCTGAGTAATGTAGATGAGCTGCTAAGATAGTTCATGGGGTTTTTGTCAATAATATACATGAATTCTGCCAGCAGGGATAGGGAGGTGATTATCCTGTTGCATAAAGCAATAATTAGGCCACGGAAGCCTCATTTTAGGAATGACATAGATCTGTTGGAATGGGTGCAGAGAAGAGCAACAAGATTAGCGAGGGAACAAAAGGGTGCTCTTACCAAGAAAGGCTTCAGTTCTGCAGATTATGGTGTCTGGACTATGAAGACGAGGCACCTGTGAGGAAATCTGATTAAGGTGTTTAAGGCTTTGAATAGATTGTGTAATCTCAGTGCTGAGAGAATCTTTCCTCTTGTTCAGACTACACACATGATAGGACATAAATTCAAACTGAGGAAGAGTGGTTGCAGGATAGATGTGTGGAAGTTTATCTTCAGCCAGCAGGTAGTTGATTGTCAAAACAGGCTCCCATCTGGTGTTGTGGAAGTGGGTAGTCTGAATAAATTCAAGGAAGAACTAGACAAACTATTAGAGCTGATGGACAGGTGATGTTGGAAGGTTTTTTTTTTTTTTGTTGGTGCTGTATAAGCTTGCTTTCTTGCATGATTTGCCACTACCTACTAATACTAAAATTTTGCATTTTGATAAATTCAGAATTTGAAGTTTATCAAGGAATGATCAACTTCAAATATCATCATCTAAGTCAGGGATTCTCAAACTTTGTGATACCATGATTCCCAAATGAATCTGTGCACTCTTCCATAAATAAAACCATTATTTCATTTGGATTAGTGTTGAGCAAAAATAAATATAAATAATAACTTTTCCTTTTGATTTAAATGATTGCACTTTAATCAAGGCAGATTACAAAACTTTATTGATGTAATGGCTTTTCATGAATACACTTAAACATCTTGTAAAATAAATACATACACAAATATAAAAAAAAAGTTCATTTCATTCTAGAGCATAATAATACTTTGAAGAATACAATATCATTGGCAGTTCATAAACCCATAAGCTTAGTAATATTCAGCAGTTTGAGCTTGACTTCTATGCCCAAGGTAAATAAAAAAAAAAACGACTTCCCTTTAAGTTGTTTGTGATCCACAACCCCTGATTTAAGTGATAGTATACTGAAAGGACAGAATTCATGGGGTTCCAGGGCAGTGCAACACTGTCACTCCTCTTGCTCTCACTAGTGGATGAACCCACTGTTTGGTAGATATATAGGTACACTGCATTCACGTAGATGGTAATTCAATGTCAGTATGGATAAACATCATGAGTTAAGTCTTTGAAAGAGGGATGATAGTGGGTGCCCGATGCATGGGTCACTCTATCGCAGAGGTGGTACAGAAATTGCACTATCTCTGTTCAGCAGTATCAAGAGTGTATCAGGAATATGCCATTTCCATCGTGGACAGTGCTGTGGGTGGAAAAAGGTGCTGGATGAACACTGCCGTCGACATCTGTCTCGCATTGTTTCAGCCAACCAGAGAGCAACAGTGGCACAAACCACTGTTGACTTGAACAAGGGAGGTGCCAGAAACATCTCCACAAAGACTATCAGGTGATCATTAGCTGCAATAGGCTATGGGAGCTGCCAACCCACCAGAGTCCCATTGCTAACACTATGACACAGGACTCTACACCTCAAGTGGGCGAAAGAAGAGACACTGGACCTTGGATGACTGGAGATGGGTCTCCTGATCTGATGAGCCCCATTTACAGTTATTTCAAGCAGATGGGAGTTACAGTTATTTTGAACAGATTGCATATCTGGCAGAAACCGTACAAAGCTGTGTACTTGTCATGTCAACAAGGAGCTGTTCAGGTAGGTGAATGGACAGTAATGGCCTGGGGTGTGTTCAGCTGGCACACATTGGGACCCCTGATATGTCTAGATGTATGTGGAACGCTTTCATGAATTGGATTCAATGCCTCACTGTATGACTCCCTTATCCTGGCGAAAGGTGGGCCTACACGTTACTAGGTAGGTATCCCATGATTTCTGTCCACTCAGTGTATGCTATAGGTTTTTGTCCCCCCCCCCAAAAAAAAGCATAAAGGAAATTGACACTATGTTTAAGTGATTTCACCATTCATTCTGTTGCCAATTTGATGAGCAGACTGGGCCCTCTTCCCTCATAATTAGTCCTCTAAGTCTACTTTGAGATTAAAATAACTTGAAAGAAATAATGCTCAATATAGTTGCACTAGTTTCTAACTCCGTTTGTCTGATAGTTAAGGTACTGATGTACAGCATGGGTTGATATACTTGAAACTGGAGTACTGTGACATTTTTTGTGGATTGTGTTGCTTTATACTTCCTTGTTTAGTACTTCATGTACATGTTATACAGAAAGACTGTACTGAAATAATCACATGAAACCAAAATTTTTTTTGTGTAACGCAAATATGGATTCCCCCAAAGTGTGCTGGCCCTGACATAGATATAACTGCCATTCCTCCTCACCATGCAGAAAAGTTTGGGTCTATCTGGGGCAAAGGAATTTTCACGTCCCCACGCGTGCGCACACGCACACACAGTGCTCGGCTCCACATAAGTCATAGTCATCTAACACATTCCTTTTTGCTGAGGGCGGACGACCCACCTATGTGTGAGACGTATAACACTATTTTAATTATTTGTCACATTTTTATAGAACCACGTTTATTTTTTAGGGATTTTAATAATCTGGCTGAACCATCTACACTCAGTCAAGTTTTAGGTGACAGAGACAACATGTCTGACGTTTTTAATTTTTACACTCAATCAATTTATATAGAAAGATTTAAGTTTATATTTTTTATTTACCTTTATACTGGAGTATATCATGTTTACCTTCTTGACGTGGTAGCCAGTTTATAGGCTACCAAACTTCTTTTTTTTTTGTATCGGCTTTAATTTTGACTTGGCACATTATGGCCTTAGTTGCCAATGCTCCATTAAACACTAAACCAACCAATCAACCAACCAACACACACACACACCACGATCAACTTGGTCTTGATTATAATTTTCCTTCCACAAAATGGTGTTTCATCCTGCAAAACAGGCAACTGACTCATATGCTGTGAATATTTTATGCCACTAGTAAAATGTTTATAGTGAAAATGCCTTACCATCGGGAGATCAGTATTAATGAACACAATCTAAAAAAATAGATAAATAATAATAATATTTTGTACTTTTATCAGTACAAAAAGAAAAGTATTCAGAAGTTTTAAAATAGTCATAAGATGTCACCACTTGCAATTTTCCAGAACACTTGTTGATGAGATGCTATATCATTATAGGATTCAGCTGGAAATGCTGTGACAAAAGATATTTAAATACGTGGATTTAAATACATAAGTGTATTTAAAAGAATTTTCCTATTCAGAATTATGAAAATGAGATTCTTTCATTATTTCAATTTTGATATCAATTTTCAATAGTATTTTGGTTATAAAATTAAAGGGTAATCAAGAAGTTTTGGGTACTATTCCCTGTCATCATATACTGGACATTCAAAGCTGTGACACCAAAATTATTTCCTTGAGACTTCATACAGTAAGTCCAGTGTTGTATGTATGAAGTTAATACTCATTCATATAAATTGCTGCCATTGGAATCATTTTTAAGGTCTCTGTTTTCTGTCATCTTCTTCAGTACACCTAGTGATTTTGTTGGATCCCAGAAATCTCCACTCTTTCAGTGCAAATTTTTGTTTTAGGAACGAGACAAAAGCACACTGTGCTACATCTGAAGAATACAGAAAGTGTGAGACTACAGCCACGTTGCTGTTGGCTCCTGGCCAGAAATTGTTGGTGTGAGCAGCTCCATTTGAATTTCAAGTGTAAGTTGATCATATTTTTTGACAGTGATGGAATTGTGCATAAATAACACTACTCTGCATTTTGAAAAAAATTCATTGGTGTTTTCTCAGAAAAGAGTATTTATAATCATTTTCTAATGCTGATATCAAAAATGACTTCTGTTTGTTTCCATCACATCAGATGCCTTCAAAAACAGCCGACCGGGCTAGCCGAGTGGGTAAAGTACCTGCCCGGCAACCCAAAGGTCGCAGGTTCGATTCCCGCCTGGGGCTTGGATCAAAGTACTGCAAAAAAAAAAAACCTTGGGAGGTGCAATATGGCCACAGAAGCCGATGCGCCAACAACTACCAAATCAATCAATCAAATCAAATCAAGCCTTCAAAAATCCCAAGAGAAAATTTGATTTTTCACAAACTTTTATTAATTTTGGCAGAATTTGTGCACTGAAATTATAACAAAATGCTACTTTTACCAGACTTCTATATTTAAATGCATGTTGAAAACAATATTTAAAAAGGCAGTGTCGTAAAAGGTCCACTAACCTCTCATTTTAAAAACTGATCTATGATGGGTCAAATTTTCGTTTCTTCGATCTTCTTGCAGATCCTGTTGTTTACAGTTCCTCTTCAGCATCCAGCAATAGTCAGTCATCATGTTGACATTCCACCTTCCCCCTGGTACCTTATCTCCATTTCTTTAATGTCCTGGTGAAACCTCTCTCACTATTCTTCACTAACACTTGAGATTTTCTGGGAAGTAGTCGATGCAGGAGTATAAAAAATGTACCTTGACATTCATGTTATAGCCCAGCTTCTTGAAGTTTGCCAACATATTTTTGTTGTCTGGATCCTTGTTGTTCCCTAAGAAGTTCTTAGCAACAAGACCTGAAGCAAATCCATGCCTGTTTTTTCTCTTTTATTCATAGTTCCTTCAAAATCTCAGTCCCTCATCAGTTTGCAAATTTGAGGTCAAACAAAAATACCTCTCTGAAATAAGCACAGCACATTTTTTACAAATTTTGTAATATCTTGTCTTTGCTTGAGGACTAACTTGCACAAATATAAAAATAAGTTTGGATTGCTCAAACAGTTGCATGAAGACATTTTACTTATTTTTCAGCACACGTTTGACACGATAATCTCAAAAATAAACACTGCTGCATGGAGCTCTCAAAGTCAACATGTTTAAAGATTTAGTTTACAAATTCCCAGAATTTACTCCTAACTTCATATATTAAATAATACATCTCATAACATTGACTTAAATGATTTGTGAAAAAATGCTGGAATCAATGTAAAAAAACTGAGTTAAAAACAGCTATTAGTTTACAAACATTGAAAACCATGCAGAGTGGTATAGAGACACTCCCCGACTTATGGAAATTTGACTTTACGCAAGTTTTTGCTGGCTGGTGCAAACTTAAAAAAAATCACGGAAACATATTCCTATATTCTGCAGGAATAAATGGAGATATTGTGAAAATATATGTGTAATCCGATAACACTTTTTTTTTTTCTTTTTTTTTTTTGATAATTCATTCCAAGACCTCGAAAGTTGAAATTTTCGCTATATAACTAAGCTATTTATCTCCCTAAAAGGTCGTTTTTATAATGGAAATTGGACTACACTTTCATTGTTATCATATGTTCCGTTATAAGAATCAATTTTGAATGCCTTTATTGATATTTTTCTAAAACACATTTCTAGAGGTCACTACCATAAAAAAATAAAAACAATTTGCACTTTCCAGTTTATTGGGTGTTTCTGTTAGCGCAAATAAACAGGTAGTAAACTCAACCTTATTGCATTTGCGATAATGCCGATAACTGGAATTGTGTGGGTTTTTATGTCGTGGTATTATGGTGAAATGAGTTCCCCTTCACTGAAATCTTCAATCATATATAAAACATAATAAATTTTCAGAATCTTCCCTTCATTCCTATTTACTTATTACAATGGTGAAGGGAAAGGGACCAATGGAAAGTGAAAGTGCTGGCAGTCCTAGGAAACAAAACAAAATTGATTTAGAAATGAAGATTATTAATTAAGTACGAAGCAGGACCAAGTTTGTCGTCAATTGCATGGAATTAGGTCTCCCTGCTTCAACAGTGAATACTATTTTAAGGGACAGTGCACCTATAAAACAACATGTTAAAGGATCAATGCATTTAAGATCAACACACAAAACAGCATTCAGGTGCTATATCGAAGATGGAAAGCTTTTAATAATATGGCTGGAAAATCAGGTTCGGAAGCGAGAACCCCTAAGTCTAATGGCCATTCAAGCAAAAGCAAGAAGTATTTATGAAGATATTAAAGATAAGTATGGCGAGCCTCAAGCCAAGTTTGTGGCAAGCAATGAGTGGTTTAATAGGTTCAAGCATTGCACTGGTTTCCACAGCATTAAAGTATGCAGTGAATTTGCCAGTGACAATTCTGCAGCTGCAGAGAAATTTTGTGATGTGTTGAAAAAAAATCCCTTCTAAATCTCTGCAGCAGCATACTTATCATCTGGAGACTGATTCTGGCAACAATGCTTGAAAGGTAAAACTTGCTGACATTATGCTTGTACCCTCTTATTTTTGTAATTTTAAAATTTTTGTAATTGCACACTTTTGTAATTAATTTTTCCTGTGCACGAGATAAAAAAAAAAAAATTGAATAAATAATTCTATTTACATGTTTGTTGAACATTTATTTTTTGCTTCAATCAAATTCAGCACATATAGTTGTGAGTGCTTCATAAGCATTTTGGGAAATTCAAACTTACATAGAGTTCCACAGAATGCAACCCTTACGTGAGTCAGGGAGTGACTAAATTGTTCCACTGCGTGAAACTGCCAATCATTAATTCCACAAAGAAATTCTTCAGTGGATACTGCAGAATTTTGTAGCACAGGAGTACTTTTTGTACTGGTGAATGTTTGAAAAATTGTGTACTGAAGATTGGATACTGCTTGTGTCAGTTAAAATGTGTGGTAATTTCTGGCAAGGAGTAACGTGACCGCTACACCTTGTTCTTTAGACGTAGCTCATTGTGATTTCTTCCCTAAATGTTTTCACTTAAAAGGGCACAGATTTGATAACATTTCAATGATTCTTGGGGGAAAAAAATTATAAGCTGTGCTGATGAAGACAAGTCCAGCAATTCTGCCACTGTTGAGAATGCTCCTAACAGCAGTAGAATTGCTGAACTCGCTGTATCAAGTCTTGAGGGAAACCAATTTCATTGTGATAACCTGAAATATCCAGTGACAGAATTTGATTTTTTTAAATATAATCTAAGAAAATTTTGACAAGACCTTATATAATAACCTTATAATCATAACATTTTAACTTTAACTCAGTTTTATAACAGTAATTTTTAGACTGAGTTGAACTGGATACCTTTTGAGGGAAAATGAAAGAAACTCGGTAGCATTTTTTTGTCATGGATAAACTTTGCTTGCAAGTATGATTCTAGGATTAATACAGCCCAAATAATAAAACTGTTATATATATCAAGAGAATGAAATGAATTCACTAATATACATTATTGCTTTCTGGGGATTGTTTTATCTTTCACAATTGTTCGCTTCAACCAAAATAAAGAACAAGCATATTAGCAAACATGAAAATTTGGTATTGGATCAATATTTCAGGGCAAGAACAAGAAACTTACAGGATTTAGGCAAAAATCATTTGTGCTTGTCAAAAAAATGCTTTTGCATCCAGTGAGTACCATGTAGTATACTATAATAAAGATATAACATGTTATAATTGCATTTTTCAGAATGTGTTTATGTAAGTAGAGACATTATCAGATAAACATTGGATGATGGAGGAACAAACACTATGACATAGACTAGAAATAAAAAATACCAATGGATATGTATTGTTTCCATCTTATCTTGAAATAAAATAGTGTACAGGAAAATGTGACACAGAAGATTTAAGAAATCAAGGCAAATAGAGATTAATACAGGTTGTATAAGGCAATGGTTAGGCCACACGTTGAGTACCACATGCAGTTCTGGAGGCCTCATTTTAGGAAGGATGTAGAGCTGCTGGAACAAGTACAGAGAAGGGCAACGAGATTGGTGAGGGGGGGGGGAACAAAGGGTTGGTTGCACTTATCAAGAAAGGCTTAAGTTCTGCAAATTGCAGCATCTGGAGATTAGTCACCTGTGAGGTGATCTGATACTATTTTATATAAGGCCTTGAATGGTTTGATCAAGTGCAATGCTGATGGGATTCTTCCTCTTGCTAAGATTACACACCTGAGGGGACATAAATTCAAATTGAGGAAACACAGTTGCAGAATAGATATGCAGAAATTTGCCTTTAGCCAGCAGGTGGTTGATTACTGGAACAAACATCCATCTGTTGTTGTGGAAGTTGGTAGCCTAAATAAATTCAATCTAGACAAACTTTTGGAGCGAAGAATGGATGGATACAATAGGAAGGGGTTTTTGTTTTTTTTGGCTGATGCTGTATAAGCATGCTTTCTTGTATCATAAGCCTCCATTAATGCTAATAATTAGCCAACTAGTGCCCTATATTCCAGCATATAAGTTGACCTTTAAAAGCAATAAAAAAAAAAAAACCCATTTAACATTAAAATTAACGTATACACTAAGAATACGTTATCCTAAGCTTGATTTAGAGGCACACACTTAAGGCTAGAAAGACATAAATGATTAATAACATTATCTTTACAATTTATTACAAATATTTTTTTTATAGAAAAATACATTGTTTCTTGCCTTTTAAAACCCAAAAATTTGCTCATCTTCATATGAAAACAGTTCTTGAAAAATTAACTATTTGAAATTTTCAGTTTCTCATAGCAAACATGCTTTCATATTGAGGCACTGTTTATAGAGAAACTAATTTGTACTCAAGAGGTAACAAGGAATGGCTACTTAATCAGAGCCCCTTCTGTACACATATAGTATCAAAAAGAGCAATGTTGTGTCATCATCTATGCCTGTAGGTTTCGGTTTTGTGACTTTCTACATATGAGAATACCATAACCCATTCTTTACAGTTTTAAAGTGCAGTGTAATAAAATGCCACAAGTTAAACTTTTAAAAGAAAAAGCAGAAATAATTAAATTAAAAAGTAGACATTGGTTCATAATAGAGGGGTTACCATATTACATCACTATGCGGGATTCAAAAGGTGACTGTAAAAGAAAGGGTTCGACTTATAGTGAATGTATAAGTAAGCACGAATTTGAAGCAAAAAAATAAGTAGACTTTTACACTGGAATATATGATAATTATTAAAGTTTAATGTTCAGCAAAGTAAATTATGCATTAGCACTCTGAGCATAAAATCCCAGGTTGATCTTCACCTTATTTATAATGACCTATGGCATATCAGTAACACTCATTTGATTACCATAAACAGTTTTCTAGAGCAGCAATTCCCAACCTATGCAAGGCAAAAAAAAAAAAAAAAAAAGTAATATTTGCCCTATTGTTATTATTATTTAAAAAAGTAGTAAACTTAAACGGTTGGAAATCTGTGTCTTAGAAGTTAAAGTGTAGGGAAAGTTTGATCTATCTTTATTAACTTACTTTTAAATTTTCACTTTTTTAACTGTTCTGTATAAAACATTGCTTACTCATTTGAGTTTAGATTCTGGGAACTTCATGTTTGGGAAAGATATATATAAAATTGTATTGACTAGAATAATACTGTCTATACCAAATTTTTATTATTTTAAATAAGACTGTTTAATAATAGAACCTTGAAAATTAGTGTTCTATCAATATTTGGAAGGTATGAATTAAGGAAACTAATCTACAGTTTTGCTAATCATTATGTTATATATCATTTACATGCCAGCTCATGAAGAAGTATAGCATCCAATCATGTAATTTAAACATTTCATATTTCATCTTTTTTTGTAATTTATTATGTAATATTCTGCACTAATTTTAACTTGTTTAAAACACTTTATCACCACACTGAATAAGACTGTTCTGAACAATAATTGACAGAACACCATTGCAGAGTTGTGTTATAATCGACAAATGCCCTTTAGTCTTTACATGAGGTCTTAACTAGTTTAAACATAAACCTTAACCTGATTCTGAACGAGTGCTTGTTAAATGGAAAATTCTACTCTAAGTCAGCATGGTTGTTTAAAAACAGGCTTTTCAATCAAATACTTAAACAGAGACACTGTGCCAAATATGCTATGGGAATACCCACTGAGATAGTTACCATAAATAGGACAATGTTGAGAAACAAACTGCATGCTAGGATTAAACTTTAAAGTGTCTGGAGCTTTGCCCAGACACAATAGCAGGGAGTACATGTGGGAGCTTTTGTCTTCAGAAAGATTTCCCAGAACTCATGGGATATAATTTTTCTCAGCATGGTCTGTACTTGTTAATAGGAGAGACTGTTTTACAGGGTGGGATATGAATAAATAGAAGATATGCAAGAATATTTGCTGATGCTATCGAAGCGAAACTCTGGGAGGTAATATAAGAGAAATGAAAAAGCATAAGAGAAATGAAAAAGTGTTAAAATCCAGAGATTGTTTTTTTTTTTTTTTTTTAAAGAAAAGTTCAAATGGATGGAATAGAGCATTAATTGTCTTAATATATATAAAATGGAAAGAAATCTGAACATGTAAATTTTACTCCTTGCCTATACCAGGTAAAAATCTATGTAACTGTGTCATAGAGAAGAGGGCTACAAGTATTGTTAATGTAACCTTCGGTAAGAACATTCGGATATTAAGTCAAAAACCAGTAGACACAGATTGCCAGTATAATAGTGAATTAGTCTGGTGTGACATAAACATTGGAAAAATAAAAATGAGAGTTGGAGTCTATTATAGGCCAAATGACTGTGATGAGTATAATGGAACAACTATACAGACAAATATCATGAGCCAGTAAATTAAATGTCTTTTCATGGGAAATTTTAAATTTTCAGATATTGATTGGAACTTTTGAAAGACTTGGGTTATGTAAATTGCAATCTCTGAAAACCAGGCATCTGTGATGTGAACTAATTGAAGTGTATAAGGCTTTAAAAGGTTAAGGAAACTAAATGCTAATAGCACATTTATTCTCTCAGATGACATACATACACAAGAGACATAAATTTAAAAAGGATAGTTGCAGAATAGATGTATAGAAATTTGTAGGCAAATTTCTATACATCTGATGGAAGTATAGAAATTTTTTCTATACCTGATGGAAGTTTATTCCTTGTGGAATAAACTTCCATCAGGTGTTTGGAGATGGGTAGCTTGAATCAATTTAAGGAAGGTTTGGACAGATTATTAGAAAGAAATTCTATACTAACCAACAGTAACACTAAACAGAAGATGAAAATATCTAATGTTTCCATTAAGACATACACTGAGTGATCACTGAATTATGACCACCTACCTAATACTTCGTAGGTCCTCCTTTTGCCCTCAGTACAGCAGCTATCGAACGTGGCATTGATTCAACAAGATGTCGGAAGCGTTCTAGAGGTATGGCCAACCAAGATGTGTGTAATGTGGTCAGCAATGCAGGTATGGAGGTAACTGGTGTATCCAGACATCTGATATGCCTTTCCATAGTGAACTACAAGTGCTCTATGGGATTGATATCAGGGGAGTAAATAACGTGACTCATTCGACCAGCACACCTTCTAACGTCCAGCTTGCATGCTCTTTGCACCAGGCAAGGCTTTTATGCTAATGAACATTGGTTAGGAAAGGATGCCATAGGGGTCGTCTGTTGGTATAGCCCATACATGCAAGCATGCGATGCATGGTCATGCCAGATATTGTTCCGGATTGGCCCATGTTGTATTGGGTAGTCAACTCTCCAACAGTGCTGCGCTTGTTCACCGGTACGAGTCGTCGGACCCAGTGCTCACCTCTAACATTGACCTTTGTGGTTTTTCCGTCGGGTCGCTGTTTGGCCATTTTGATGCAAATCCTGGTACACTTAACTATGGTGGCTCTCGAACACCCCACCAGTTCAGCCGGTTGGGAAATCGAGGCACCAGCTCGTCGAGCTCCCACACGCTGTCCTTTATCAAATTCTGATAAATCCTTCCTTTTACGGTGCCTCCGTAGCCAGGAGCAGCAGTGCGTAGCACACGCTTCTTGATTAGACCAGGGTTCGAGCCCATGACCACCGAATACGGAGGATGTGGAAAGGTCAGGGAATGACCACCGCATATTCCCGGAGCAATATGGCCTTAGTCGCTAATGCTCCTAAAAACCAAAATAACAACAACAACCTTCCTTTTACCCATCACACTCAGAATTTTACTACCTACTGAATCACTGACACCTTATCTATGCTACGTAGGTCGACTAACTCTGCACTCTCGTACCTCATGTGGTCAACGGGTCGCATTCAATTTTCACAGGGGTGGTCATAATTCTGTGATCACTGAGTGTATTATGGTATCAAACATGTCTTAAGGGGAATAAAATGTCTGCATAAAAATGGCACATCTGCAGTGAAAACTTGAAACTGCTTTTAAGGTTAAACTTAAACAGAGCCGTATCTTACCACCACTTCTATTTTATAATTTTCATGGACCATAACATGCTGAGAAAGTGTAGCATGAAGATGTAATTAGTTTATTATTGTATGCAGATGATATTATGGCGTTAAATGGTACCTTGAAAAACCGTCAAGAATTTCCGAATAAATTAGATATAAAGGTTGTAAAAAATAATTTGGCAGAAGTTTCTAGTCACCTGTACTTTGTAAGATTTAAAGTACTGCTTTACACATGGATTTTTTTTAAAAAAAGATTAATAAACTTATAACTACTTGTATAGCATTTATAAGTTTATTATTAAACTTATAACATTTACAAGCACACGTTCTCAAATATATTTCAATAAAGTTAATAAAAAGAAGAAGAAAATGCTTATACTTGGATTTGACCATGCATACCTCCAAAGTAACAAAACAAACACAAAATTTTTATCCATAACACTATTGGTGCAATTGTAATCATTCAGCTTATAATAAACTGATTTACAATGTCAGTTAGTCATTTATACAAATGCATTGATTACTTAATTATGTATTTAAAAATAACTCATTAAAGTCAAATTATGGTTAATTTTATAAACTTGATTCCTGGCAAGACCTTTTGAATGATATATGGTTTATCTTTGAAGATGAAAAACTCCAGACCAATATCATGAACAAGCAGATCAAGATATTTTTGTTAATGTGTAAGATTAAATAAAAAAATCAGACACAATAAACTACAGAATAACAAAGAAGGAAATGTAGTAAAGCAGTAAAATTCATTTGGAGCAAAAGTGAAATTAGCAAAAAGATAAAAATTTATAGTTTTTAAGCCTATTTTAATCTATGGTGCTGAGAGCTAGGTACAAAATAAAGGGATTGATCCAAAATTTGAATATTCAGAAATGTGCATTTTAAGGGAAAAAAAAATGGAATTAACAAGTTGAATCACCAACAAGACCATATTGCAAATGAAGAAATAAAAGGGAGGGGAAAAAACCATAGTAACTAATACCTAACCAAAGTAAAAGAAGCAAACTTAAGGTGGTACAGGCAGATAGAAAGGGTAGGAGAAGGGAGTACTGTTTAACATATATTCTAAGAATTGAATATCTGCGGGAAAAAAAGGAATCGAATAGTATTAGGCCCAGTGGCAGACCAAGAGGAAGGTAGATCAAGTGTGCCAAGCAAGCAAACACAATTTTCTTATATGAAATAAGATAATATGGCTGATATCAATCCCGAAGGATTGATTTCTACTATCATAATGATCTGTGCACCTACTGAATATAACATATTTGATTGATTGATGATGATTAATACATTCAAATTGTATTTGTATACAGGCTGTGAAGTAAAATTAATAATTAGATTTTAAAGGTTTCAAATACTACATTTTGGAATAGTTTAACCAAGGACATCATTCTCAGAGAAAGTCAAAATAAAAAAAATGTTTTTATTTAAAAAAAAAAAATAAAAAAAATATTTCTCCAAATTTATCTGAAATCTGTTTTCTGTTAAAATCAACCTTTTATCGAATGAACACCTTTTATTGATGGCAGGAATAGAACACAAAACACTGCATGGTTTTAAAAAGAACAATATTTTAATTGTCATCAGCGGTAGTAGTAGTAGCCAGTTTATACTCACAGCTATTACGTGTCACAAATTATTTACAAAATTTTAGCAGTGTTGTTGTACCTTACTTCCCACTGATAACCACAGTGAGAAGTAAGGTACAATAATTACAGCTGAGGACTGATAAATGATGGGATAACACTGATCATTAGTGTGGAGGGGGTACCTCTGTAGCCAGGTAGGCAGGAGCAGCAGTGAATAGCACACACTTCTTGATTAGACCGGGGTTCGAGCCCGTCACCACCAAATACAGAGGATGCAGAAAGGTTAGGGAATGACCACCACATATCCCCCTGGAACAACATGGCCTTAGTTGCTAATGCCCCTAAAAACCAAATAACAAGTCGGGAGGGAAGAAGAAATAAGCTTATGAATAAAGCTGTATTCTAATTTTTCCAGAGGATTTTCTCCATATTTCATTAGCAGAAAAATAATTATAAACACTTAAATAATGGAAATAGTCATAAAAATGTAGCTAATAATAGTAAAAAATTCAAACACCAAACTGTAAACTTATGAACACACACAGACATTCTACATACATACATATAGCATCTTATATCCACTACTTTCTACCACTGCAACTAATTAAACTACAGGTCAGTGTCTTGTATTCATCTTCTATTATTGTTGGATTACCTACATTTAAATTTCCATGGAATCCCTATAACAATATGTTTTCATTCTGTATTTAGGTTCTGATTCTCCACAGGCAGTCAGAAAACTTCTCTCTCTTTCTGATCAAACTAAAATACGACCCCATCAGCCACCACGTCATCATCATTCTTTATCTCCTTCACCTTCGCCAAATGCTGCTCGTCGAAGACACGATGGCCGACATGGCCATGGTCGTTCTCATAGTGATACAGCTAACACAACAGTTCTTCCAGTTGACTTGTCAGCAGAAAGTTCCAGTGTCACTGCACTAATTAATCTACCACTACGGAAATCGCAGACATCAGGTACTGTTACTTGTTTTGATATTGGTCAGAGTAATAAAAATACTTATTCACTTTTTTATGGCTAACTTAAAACTGTTTAATACAGATAAGATGTAAACACAGACTACATGTATTTACATTTTATCTTGTGTGTTTGAACAGTGTCATAGTTATTGTTTTTGGTTCATTAATATTCAATCAGTAATGAACTCAGTAATGAACTAATCAGATGTCGGCAAACCATTTAAATGCTTATTATAGTTGTAAGTTCCTTTTCATCTTTTATGGCGGAAAAAACTGTTTATTTTCTCTGATCACTTCTCAGAATGGTTATATTTCAGATTCTGGATAGTACACAAAGGCAGTTAGTTCTCTCTCTTGCCCTCTTTTTTTTTTTTTTTATCAAATCAGTTTATTAAATGCTCATTTTAAAGGCTTATAGAGGAGAAACAACTAACTGCATAGAGCTTTGAAATTTAGAATGAATAATAGTCAAGTAATGCATAAAGTAATGGTGCAAAAAGAGAGAAATAAAAGTTCTGAAAATTGCCATGAGGAGGAAAAAATGGTGCTGTACGTCATATAGCAGTGAATAGCTATACAACAGGTTTATTCACATCACAAATTATGCTTGTGTCAAATGTTAAAAGTTCATAAAACTCAGCAGTGCAACATTCTGGAATTGTACAAAATTGCCAGTTGTCATTCATAAAAATTTCCTTTAGTATCCAGCAGGTTGTTATGCAGTCATTTACACTGCCAGGGTTTTATCCCAGTACACTTTGCCCATCTAATAAACCCATAACCAAAAATCATGTAGATTGAAGTGAAGTGAGCAAGGTGATTAAGCAATTAGGAAATTTTTTCAGTCTTTGGGAGCCACATCATGAGACAACCATATCACTGGGTGAACAATATGCAGCATTTTTCCATCCAAGCAGTCTAACTTAAAGATTAGGAATAACATGTTGGGTAAGGAGTTCATTGTACATATTATATACTATGGCCATGATGAACCTACTCAAAGAAGAAGAAAGGGCCTATAATGAATATGGCAATGAAACTACAACACACAAATGGAATCCCTTCCCATATCTGACAAGTCTGGATGTTGGTGTTATCATTTAGTTGGGAGTATGCCTTGACAGTTCATTTCCATCCTAGCCAGAAACTGAAAATCCAGATGTTTCTCCAGATCACTTGACATCAGAAGTTTTTTATTCTCCCCCTCCCTTGATAGGGGAGAAAAGAAACAATGTTCGTGTAGGCTGTGACATTCAGCAATTGTTCCACCACTATTAGGGGACCTAATATGTGCACAGTGACACTTCCCATATCACACTTCCACCATTAGCATAGGACTGGACTAGGATTCATCAGTGACCAGGCAATCTTTTTCTGCTTATCAAATGTCTAGCATCATTACTGCTGTGACAAGAGTGAACTTGGTGAGGTCATCTGCTGCTGCACCCTATCTATGATAGACCCCCAACACATTTTGTATTCTGATATACTCCCTTTGCACATTGCTGTTATACTGTGCTGTCATTTGACCAATTATAGCCCATCTGTTAAACTGCACGGTTCTTTTCACTCTCCATCCATCTCTCGTGCCAACAAGGTGTCTGGACACAGGACTTAGCTGAATTATTATCAGTACACCTTAGACACTGTTGTGCCTAGTAGGGCAGTGGTGTTTGTGATACTTGCACCTGCAAGGCTGGCACAGACTCTCATACTGCACTCAAAAGTCACTGTGATTACACTGCTGGCCTATTTTGTTGCTGAATTATACACACATACGGTCTCTTTCTACTTGCTTTATATATCCTGATACTGGCACAATCTCTGCTGGAGTGGTTGAACTTGGATGGTGGGGTGTTGCCTAATAAAGTGGTCAGGCCAATATATGTAAATATGATCAATCATTATTTATCATTTTAGGTTAAGAAATGTTTCTTATTATATCCTTACTGAAAAGGTTTTTTATTTGAAAACACCAATATATATTTTACAGTATTTATTTTTTTGGTTATGCTCTTTAGGCTCTGTAACTTCAAGTGATAGTAGCAGCACAAGTAGTTATCCTCATCCAATGTATGATACAGACTCAGGTCACACATCAGCTAGCCTGGATAGTCACAGTAGTAGCTCATTAGGGTCTTCAAATTCTCCTCCTCAACAGAGGAATTCACATCTAGGTACAAAAACTTATGTTTCTTTACTTTATATTTTAGGAGAAATATACAACTTTTTTTAACCGTAAAGATTTCTCATCTTTGATTTCACGTACTTTAAATCTGAATGTATTTTAATCTGAATTTTTAAATCTGAGTGTAACATACCCAATAACTTTTTCCAGATTTCAGTCAAGTTTGCGATAAATTTTCAAAGCCATTAAGCGGTTATGCTCATCTTTAACGAGTATAGTGTATGCCAAACAGGTGATCTCTGTGTTTTGAGTTTTGTTTTGGTATTGGAGTGGTAGCCTATGTCCATGTTTTCTACAGTTTGTGCTGTTGCATACTCATCTAGTGTTTCTAAGATGTTTTAAATTAATTCCCCAATTATTTTCTCTTGAAAAAAGATATTGGATATAGGTCAACCTATGAGATTTGTATTTTGTGGGTATTGTTTTCTCTAAATGTGTTGGATGTCAGACTCTGGAATAAAAAAAAATTTTCCTTTCGTACGTGGAAAAGTTCAGAAGCAGTTCACTTCTCTTAGAATAGCTGATATTTCAGCTATTACTGCATTAGAAGATATATTGATGCATAGTAGGCTAAGTTGGCTAATATGTGTGGAGCAGATGGAATTCTGTTCTGATCTTTTTGAATAAAAGTTCATAACAGAATTTAGATTGAGGTGCTGCCTCTGTCACTTGTTTACTCCTGGCTTGGTGCCCCGAAGGGTTATGTATGGTCATCTTACCAGAATGTACCTTACAATAAAGAGCATTTGTGTATTTATTTATTTTAAGACATTCATTACAAAGTTCAAATTTCTAGAAAAACAACTGACTACATAGCTGTTTTCCTTCGGTGAGAAGAGAGTGCCGTCACACTGTAACTTCTCTTCCAAACTAAAATAACCTCATCGATAAAAACATAAAACGTGGGGTTAACATTTACAACATCACATGGTTATATCATCAAGAATATCATGATTCCCTCAATAATGCTGTAACCAAGTTTGACTGTAGAGTTCATTGGTTTTTAAAAACATTCAACAAAGTACCTGGAAATCTGCTTTTTTTTTTTTTTTTTTTAATATGGCATCAAGCTATGAAATAAAGGATTGATCAAAAATTAGAATGTTCAGAAATAAGTATTTTAAGAAAATTAATGGAACTAGTGGTATCAGGGGCAACAAATATCATGAATCAAGAAATAAAGCACCATGGGGGCAACAAATATCCAGTCAAAGGCAAGTGAAGCAAAGATTGTATGGCAAAGATGAAAGAAGTGAGATAAGCTAAGCAGACATTTAAAGCAAAAATGAATGGTGATAGGACAAGAGGTAGACTTAGAGGAAAGTGGATCAGTGATGTCAAGCAGGCATTAGAATATAAAAGGCTTACTCTGGCTAGGTTTAAGTATCTAATGAGAAATAGGATAGCACGGAAGAAAATAGTGAGTTGAAGGCTGAGTTCAAAACGATTGATTTCTGTTGTCATAGTGAGCTGTACATCTACTTTCAATGACAGATTTGGATGATGCAAATTTAACCATTTGTTTTTGTGATTAGCATTAATATTGTGAAATTGAAAAAAACAGAGTATGAATATAATTTTAGAATGTATAAAGAGCATGTAACTTTGATATGTAATCCTGCTGTGTTGTATGATATACATTAACTACACACTATAATTATTAACTTGAAAGAAATTTTTTGGAATGCCACTGTTGAAAAGACAGATCTGTATTAAAAAGGTTTTTTTTGGATTCTTATTTAAGTTAGCATGAATCTAATAATAATTGCTTAGAAATGAATCCAGACAAATACTATAGGGAATGACATAATTGCTCCCCTCCCCCCAACACACTTCTCAGTCATTATGGATCAAAATAAATAATTTTAATTGCATTTTCAGGTCTCATTGACCTAGACTAGTATTTTTTATGTATGTGCTCTGTTTTGGGGCATGATGCATTATTATCCATGCTCACAGAAATATTTTTTAAATCAGGTTTAATGATTATAGCTGTGAAATGAGAGATTCCATTCACAGTTTTATCTATCAACTGACACTTGTTCAATTTCATCAGATAGCATATTTTCTCACAGGTGTAGTTTTAGATTACATACAAAGGTTTGAGAACAGTCTTACTTAGTGATCTTAATATTATACAAAGAATAGATATTTTAAAATTATCTTGAGCAAAATTTCTTTTTTGAAAGCTTTTATGTCTCCTTAAATGAATTATTTATACAAATTTACAATGCAGCTCATATGTATTAAGGAGCATCTATTTTAGTATATGTCTAAATGCATTTACTTTAAGATTGCATTTTTTTTCTCCTTGTAGTTTGTCATTCATCATCTCCCACAGTGCGGCTAAGGTCTAAATGTGCCATGCCTAATGACTGGACATTGTTATCCTCTACAACAGGATTGCCAGGTGAGATGTCAAGGTAGTATTTAGGCAACCAGCCTGCAGTGTTAATGATGCATCATATACAGTCAGTCCTCATATAACACGGTAGTTGTGTTCCTAGAAACCCTTGTGCAATGTAAATAACAGGCCTTATGGGAAAAATAGGGTTAGGTGCCGACCACCCAAGATTGGACACACATTTGTAACTAAAATATTGCTAATTCTTTTGCTTTTATCATAAGCAAACTTGTTCCCGATCTCTTCTTTGTTTGATCTTCTATCCAAACAGAAGTTCCATCTCTTCCAATTCTGTGTGTCTTGATCTAATGTTTTTTGTTACACTTCCTACTCTATAAAAGTTACTTTTATTTTCTCTGTCTTTCTAATTGTTTTCAGCAGTTAGGTTATGTTATTTCCTAACCTAACCTAACCTAACCTAACATTAAGTTAGGAAATAAGGTTTCCTAACTTTGTCTATCATGCTGACATGTCAATCAATATATCGTTCTTGACTGTTACTGCTATTACCAATAACACACACTGTCTGTTTACCGAGAATGCAGGGAGAAACTGCAGTAGCGGCAAACTAGTTTGTCCGGGTTCTTGTGTTGGCTTTCTTTACCTTAGCCGCTTTTCTTTTTCTCTCTGAACCTGCAGTATTTTCATCATCAAGCTTCCTTTTCACACCGTTTTCAAGTATTTTACTCATTTTTAGGGAATAAAGCACAATTACGGTATGAAAAGAACAAAACTGAGGAAGCATGTTTGATACACATAAACAAAGCAGCGCACATGTAGCAACTGAGTAAAACAAAGCAGTAAGTGTTGCTTTCAGTAGTTGTGATTCCAGCGTGTTCTACTGCCATTTCTTTTAAATGCAAAGCCGAATCATGCATAAGCAAATTTGGTTTGTGTTATATGTGACATCGTTTCCCTATTTATAAATTGTGCATGATTGAATTTGTGTAGTGTAAACGCATGTTATACAAGGACTGACTGTATATACAGCCACTCCCCAATTAATGCAAAGGTTGCATTCTGCTGAACTCTACATAAGTCGGGATTTCCCCATGCTTGTGCAGTACTTGCAACTGTGCTCGCTGAATTGACTGAATCAAAAAAGAAATGTTCGACGAACATGTGAATAGAATTATTTATTGTATTTATTCAATCTTTTATCTCATGCGCAGGAAAAATTACGAAAGCGTGCAATTTAAAAAATTTCAACAAAATTATAAAATTACAAAAAAAGAGAGGAGCCATGCATACTAGTAGTAGTGGCACTTGATGCAAGAAAGCAAGTGTAGGAGCTTATGCAGCATCAGCCAAAAAAAAAAAAAAAAAAAAAAAAATCACACCATACCCTCCAATTGCCTGTCCAGTTCCTCCTTAAATTTATTTAACCTATCAACTTCCACAATGACAGATGGAAGTTTGTTCCAGCAATTAACCACCCGCTGGCTAAAGGCAAATTTCCGCACATCTATTCTACATCATTCCTTTCTTAATTTGAACTTATGTCCCCGTAGGTTCGTATTCTGAACAAGTGGGAGGATCCCATCAGAATTCAGCGTGCTCAACCCATTCAAGGCCTTATAGACCTCAATCAGATCACCGCGCAGGTGCCTAGTCTCCAGCCACTGCAATTTGCAGAACTTAAGCCTCTCTTGGTAAGAGGATCCCTTCATTCCCCTCACCAATCGTGTTGCTCTTCTCTGTACACGCTCAAGCAAATCTACATCCTTCCTAAAATGAGGCCTCCAGACCTGTACGCAGTACTCAAGGCGTGGCCTGACCATTGCCTTATACAGAGGGACAATCACCTCCTTTTCCCTGCTAGCAAAATTCCTATATATCATTGACAAAACCCCATGACCTGCCCTAGCAGCCTGTCTACATTGCTCAGAAAACTTCATATCTGACTGCACAATTACTCCCAGGTCTTTTTCATTTTCTACCACCTTAAGTGTAGTACCACACAGTTGGTACGTTTCTCTGGGGTTACTTCTACCCATATGCAGTACTTTGCATTTGTCAAGGTTAAACTTCAGTTGCCACTTCTTAGCCCATCTGCCCAAATTATCTAGATCCTGTTGCAGTAGCACACTGCCATTACTGTCATTAACAACCCTGCCAACCTTCGTGTCATCTGCAAACTTCGACATTAAGCCTGATATACCTTCATCAATATCATTGATAAATATACAAAACAACAGTGGACCCAACACCGAACCCTGTGGGACTCCACTAATAACATTAGTCCACGAAGAGCAGCACCCATTGATTACCACCCTCTGTCTTCTCCCACTTAACCATCCTTTTATCCATTGTAGCAACTTACCCTTAATACCATTCTGCTCCAATTTGTACAGTAGTCTTCCATGCGCAACAGTGTCAAAAGCTTTCCTGAAATCCAAGTATATGATATCAAAATTATTTTTTGCATCCAGTTCCTTTGTGACCACATCATAATAACCAATCAAATTTGTCAGACAAGACTTTCCCTTAACAAACCCATGCTGTGTCTGAATTATTGCTGCAGTCTTGTCTAGATGATCCTGCAATGCATCTTTAACCAGTGACTCCATTATTTTACCCGGAACAGAAGTTAAACTAACTGGTCTGTAATTATTCGTGTCACCCTTCGAACCTCCTTTGTGAATTGGGGATACATTTGCACATCTCCAGTCCGTGGGAACCTCCCCTGAATCCAAGGATGCTCTCATAATTATGGCTAAGGGTTTGCTTAGTTGCTTTGCCGCCTCCTTTAATATAACTGGATAGATCCCATCCGCCCCAGGTGCCTTTCTTATGTTTAACTTCAACAATTTCTCCTCCACTTTGCTCTCAGTTATTACAAAATCATTAAGCACACTGCTACAATTTGATAACCTTCTTCCATTTTCAAACTGTAATGATTCCTCACGTGTGAATGTAGATGCAAAATACTCATTCAGTTTGTTTGCTATCTGAGCAGGATCATCAACAGTCGAACCATCGATGTCAAGTGGACCAATCATATTCAGCCCCTTCCTTTTAGAGTTTATATAAGTAAAGAAATCCTTGCTGTTTTTCTTAGCATCTTTTGCCAAAGATTTCTCGTAATCCGCCTTTGCCTGCCGAACCTCCTTTGTGACCTGATTACAGACTAGCTTATATCTGCTACAGGCTTCTGCGTCGCCTGATAATTTATATGCATCCCATGCATTTTTCTTCTCTGTCACGAGTCTCATTAGTTCATTTGATAACCATTTAGGCCTAAACCTTGAACAATATTTCTTCATCGGTATGAAAAGTCTAGTAGCTTCCACGATTAATTCCTTGAATGCTTCCCACTTAGAATTTACTGTTTGTAACATCGTCAGTCGATCCCACTGTACAGAATTTAAAAACTGTCTGAGACCACTGTACTCCCCTTTACGGAAGCAAAAACCCTTTCCTTTACCCCTGACGGTAGTTACCTCTTTGAGTAAATCCCACTTCAGCACACTGTGATCACTGCCACCTAGTGGTTCCTTTATCTGCAAATTCTTAATACACGAATGATCACTGCTGATAACCAGATCAAGAGTATTACTTTCTCTGGTTGCCTCTCGAACATGCTGCTGCAGAAAACAATCATCCAATAAATCCACAAAAGTCTGACTAGTGTGTGAGTGACCAACCCACAATTTCCAGTCAATATCTGGGAAGTTAAAATCCCCCATTATAAGACATTCAGATTTACTGGCCCACTCTATTTCTCTGTACAATTGTTCATTGTACTCATTCGAGTCATTAGGCCTATAACACACTCCTACTCTTATCTTTGCTTTTGCAGTGCTTATGTCACACCAAACTGACTCAACAGTGCACTGTCCATCTATATCAACTGGATGCACTTCTTTTGATTTTATGTTTTTCTTAATTAACAGCATAACACCTCCTCCCTTTCTGTCCTGTCTATCCTTTCTGTACACATTGTACTCCCCAAATTCCAGTTCTGCATTCCTTATATCTTTGTGACACCACGTCTCTGCTATCCCAACAATATCCGCCTTTGATGTCTTGACCAACACTTCAAATTCATCAAATTTATTTACTATACTTCTAGCATTGGTATACATGCAAGCATACATGCTCCTATGCCTATTCCTTGTTACCCTAACACATCCCATATACCCAACTATTCCAGGATGACTGCCATCCGTCCCTGAAACCCCCAACACCCCTCGCTCCAGGTCGCTTCTTATTCTAATAGAAGTTGTGCAAGAATCACCTTCACCTCTGCCTGCGGTTACTGTTAAACTATTAGTCTTTGTATCCCCCCAAGCTAGCAGTTTTCCGACCCACCTAACACTGCCTCGATAGCATCAGCAAATATTCTTGCACCCTTTCTATTTAAGTGTATCCCATCCCTGTAGAAGCAATCTCTCCTGTTAACAAGTACAGTCCAGGCTGAAAAAAATTCTACCCCTTGAGCCTTGCACAATCTTTCCAGGGCCGAATTGATCGACAAGGCTCTCATCATATACTCCCTCCTATCGTGTCTGGGCAGAATTGCAGACACTTTCAAATTCAACCCTAATTCTCGGCTTTTTTTCAACAGTGACCTGTACTTGTTGAGTAATTCTGCCGGTCTCCTACTCTTAATATCATTAGTGCCAACGTGTACAACTATATCACCTTTTGTGCCCTTGAAAGATGATATCCGCTCTACAACGTCATCAACCTTTGCCCCTGGCAGACATACCCTGGTCCTGTTCCACCTATCCTTTTTACATAGCATGTTCCCCGTTTCCCTGACAATAGAGTCACCAACAACTAATAGTTCCTGTGGGACCAGCGCATTCTGCCTTGGGGGTTGCCGCTGTGTTGCGTGATGACCAAGTGCAAGCTCTGGCGTTGATGTGGGCAGCTGAGAGCTTGATGGGCCCCTCAATTTATTTCCTTCGAGGGCATCCACCCTGTCCTTCAAACTCTCATATAGGCCCATAACAACGCTGAGTTGTCGCCTGATTTCCTTACACTCCTTACATCGCGCACACACAAAGACATCCCCCATGGCAATATCATGTTCCGTTCCAGAGAGTTCGGCAAACATTTCACAAGTTGCACATTTTTTTAGGCTGTGACGCGTTGGAGAATCGCCCCCCTCAGTTCTCCCCCGAGTCACAACACTCCTGCCACTTTGTGCCCGTTGCTTTGCTGCTCTAGTTCGGGGCATGGTAGTTTAAATTAATAAAATCAATAAATTAAATGTCAGTAGTATTTGAATAGAAACTATGAAATAGAAACAGTGAAGCGTATTACTATATAATTATGCGTTAGAGCTACCTCAATTAAAAAATTTGAATTCCCTACAAAAACTTTGAATTCCCTATATACAAAAACAATGGCTACAAAAATCGAACAAAAATAACGGTTTTACCTATCGTAAGTAAAATCCACAAAAACTCTTTATCTAAATTAAAATAAAAAATAACCAGCGTAACTATAACTATATGACTACGTATTAAGTACAATATAAAACAACAATCATGTAAATAAAAGGCAAACACTTATCGTTTTTGCGGAGCCTGTAACTGTCAGCTGTAACTTTTAAATAGAGTCAGCGCCCTCTCATAACATCAGTAAGTTTTACCTCTTGAGCATCGTTACCAGAATCGATGTCTTCAGCTGATAAGTACGCCACTGTGGAGATTTAGAAGGGGTTGGCCGCCCAACCTTACGAAAGAACATATTAATGGATGACTGGACGGTGGCTTTTTTCTTTTTGTTGTAGATTTCTTTGTAGCAAGCAAGCATATCATTCACCCCTCTGTTAACATTTAAGAATCATTCGCTGTCAGGATCCATCTTCTCAAACCTCACCATTGCCATCTCTCTGGTGATGAAACGTCTTGGCTCCTCACTTGGTTCATCTTGAGATCTTGAGCTTCGTCAGCATTTTCTTCTTTCACTATCGCTGCCTACTAGTCAATAAGTTCTTAGATAATTCCTTCTTTTCTTCCTCTATTAACTCCTCCATGTCTTTTGGCATCAACCTCCAACTGAAGTAGCTCAGCAACCTTTACAATCTTATCTGTAACTCCTTCATGTGATTCGTCTTTTTCAAATCCTTCGAAACCTTTTCCATGCCGTGGGCATATTTTCTTTCCTGCGTCATTTAAACAACTTTTAGTAATTTCCACCCAGGCCTTATTAATGTTTAAGATGGCGTGATAAATATTGTAAGATTTGCAAAAGTCTCTTAATGTAAAATTTTTCTTAGTCTAGTGTCTGCAGACAATGCTTGAACAAATGTTGTGCGTAAATAGTATGCTTTTAAATTTGAAATAACACCCTGATTCATAAGTTGGATGAGTGAAGTCATGTTTGGTGGTAGAAATATGACTCACGTTCGAATTGAAATCATCTAGATATGTGGATGCCCAGGAGCATTATTTAATGGAAGCAAAATCTTGAAAGGAACATCGTTGTCTTTACAATATTTTTCAACCTCAGGAATGAAGCAGCATTTAAACCAATCCTCAAAGAGAGATATTGTTATCCATGCTTTCTGGTTCGATTGGAAATGCACAGGTAGGGTGGCTTTATTGATGCACTTAAATGCACAAGGATTTCCAGAATGGTACACAAGCAGTGGTATTAATAATCTCTACTGATTCTCCACACAGAGCCAAAATCTCTTTATGTAGGAATGCTTCTTAAAGACATGACCTTACCAAGGCTTTATATAATGAAATAATAATAATTATTATTAGCCATATTTTGCAGCATAAGCCTGAGGCTTATGCTGCAAAATTCTGCGAAAATTAAAAAAAATTCGAGTTACCCTGATAGAGAGAGAGAAGTAGAAAGAAATCGCCAAGAAAGAGAAGAATGATGATATCCAGCTGAGGACTCTGGCCCATACTTGCCAGATGTGAGCCCCTGGGGTTGATTCTTTGTCCCTAAAAGAAACTTTTCTATACATCATGGATAAAATACCATATGCTGCTCTGGCAGCCTGCTTACATTATTTAAGATACATTAATAGATGACTTAATGTTCCTTATCTTATTATTATACATTAGGTTGGGTTACTATTATATTTAAGGCATTATTAATATAATCATCATAAATATGATATTTAAGCCTTTCCATCTTTCAAGTAAATATTTTTGCCATGTGGTTTACCACAGAGCAACCTAACCAAATAAATAATTTACAGTTTGAGACTTGCAAAATAGAATAAGGGCATTTTTTTGCTTCATTTTATTTTTTATAGGTCTGCCATATCACTCCACTTCCCATGTAATGCATCCTCCACCCCCACCTCCTCCTCGTAGTGCCCCAGTAATACCATACCCTTCATCTCGTATACACAGACCACCAGATTACACAATAGCAGCTCAAATGGCAGCACGAAATAGACATATGATGCTGGGACGAGCTCACAGTCATGAAGGGTCCACGACGACAGGATATCACAGTAGTGACCTTACAGATCACGAAGATGACGGTAAGTTTGCAGTATATCCCCATTATTCAAATCAATATTATTCAAAATACAATGTATTTTGAAGTCACTGATGTTCACTGGCTATCGATATAGAATTTTATGTGCATTTTAATACAGATTATATTATTATTATTTTATTTTTTATGAAAACCCCAAACGCAAGAGGTATTAGAACCTATAGTACTTAGTACCATGGTTGATTTGGAGGTTGAGAAGACGAAATAAGATATTTGTTGACATTAAACTTGAACTTCTGTAGACTAATTTTCAGGAAACAGGTATGAAGGAAGGTTATTCCAAAAAATGGCAGTTGAATGAATAAATGAGGAAGGTGAAAAGTTGGTTCTGTGAGTTTGAAGTTGGATAGTAAATGGATGTTGGCTGGTGACGGCACACGTTTGGACTGTTTTGAAAGAGAGAGCAGGAATTATAGAAACCAATTCAGAAGAACAGTGCCCATGGAAGTATCTGTAGAAAAGGCATGCAGCAGAAACAGTAAGTCTAGGAGACAGCGAGCAGAGAGGATCTGTTAGAGATGAGTCATTAACTAACCTAACTACCCTCTTCTGAATGGAATCTAGAAGCATGAGAGAGGATTTGGGGGCACCGCCCCAGATGCGAGAACAATATTCCATGGTAGGGCAGATTTGCGATTTGTACAGAGTGAACAGCTGTTTGGAAGAAAAGTAACGCTGAGAGCGAAAGAGAAAACCAAGTTTTTTAGAAGCAGAGGAAGCAATATGTGCTTGTGCCAAGAGAGATTAGACGTCAGGGTAATCCCCAAAAGAGATATATCATTTTGCCTAGAAATTGGAGTGTTGCCAAAGATAAGCATAGGAGCAGAAGAATCATTCTTGTGAGATATAAGACAGGACTGAGTTTTAGAAGGATTGAAATCAACTAAGTTGTCTTTGCCCCACTGGAGAATTACCTGGAGATCGGCATTTAAGGAATTAGTAGTGGATATTCAAGAAGATGAAGCTGACTGAGCAGGGCAAGTTTTCTCAAACTGGAAAGTGGAATGCAGTGTGCTATCATCGGCAAAACTATGGATAGGATTTCTAGTAAATGGAAGAAGTCATTAATATGCAAGAGGGAAAGAGTGGGGGAAAGAACTGAACCTTGGGGGACACCAGCATTAGTGGAGAAGTTAGAAGACAGAGAACCATCTACCATCACCCTCAGTTAGCGGTCAGAGAGAAAACTGGATACTGGATAACCAATTACAAAAAAAAGTTGGCAAACCATAATGTTGGAATTGATAGAAGCTTTTTTTAGAAGATCTTTATGCCAAACACAATCGAAAGCCTTTGAGATGTCAAGAGCAACTGCTTGTGTTTCACCGAACATTTCCATTGAATTTGTCCATAAATGGGTAACATAAGCCAGAATATCACCAGTGGATCGACACTTACAGAATCCATACTGGTGATCGTTGATCAGACAGAAGGTTTCTAGGTAGTTTAAGAGTTGGCAGTTAATTGATTTGGATATGAGCAAATTTCCAAGCAGAGGGAAAAACACCTGTGGAATAAGAAAGTGAAAAAAGGCAGCAAAGAACAGGAGTAAGTTTGGGAGCGCAGGTTTTGAGAACAAGTGGAGAAATACCATCAGGACCTGGAGCTTTCTTAGCATCAAGATTCGTCAAAATCCTTCTGACATCCTTTTGAGACGGAAAACCACAGGAGGCATTGAATAGAGCGCGTTCGGAATGGCGGGGGGGGGGTGTTTTACCCAGCTCATTAATACCAGAGCTGGAAGAAAAATGGGATGCTTGCAGGTCAGATACAAAACTTCAATAGGCCAAGTTTAACATGGAAATATGGAAGGAAAATCTTTGGTAGATCCACTCATGGAACGTACTGCACACTAATCATTCCTAGCTGATATTTGCTTCTTTGAAGCCATTCACATCTGATATAATAGTCTGTGGCAGAACAGCCACCCTACAGGCATAGGAAACAACATTCTGTGAATCCTCCTAGCATGCCCATTAACATACCAGTTTGAGGTCACAGATATTCCACTAATGAGTTCTGTATTGAAAAGACATCAGATGTCTTTCATGTTATAGTGTCTCCTTTAAAGGAACAAAGTGGGCAATGGAAATGGTTGGCTTTAAGTTCCCATTATGCAAGAGGATAGCCTTCAACCTTTACTGTAATGAGGCAGTGAAGATGTGCCATTCAGTTGTAAAGTGTACTTCTGAAAATCCCCTAAAAACTCTGATATTGTGGTTTTTTAGCAGAGAGGAGAATGTTTACTCTAAAGAATGTTGTCCACACTTCGTTCCTTTTTTCGATAGTGAGACACTTTGAAACTCTTCTTAATGAAGTATTTCTGCTTTAATCTTGAGGCAAGAAGTACGGTTTTATCTTTGGAGAGGGCCAAATCTCCAGTGAGGTTAAGCTCATCTTCAGTAAGCAGCTCCAACTACAGTGCCTCTTCATCGCATGTGTACTCAGGATTGGCTGAAGTAATCAGGTCTCTGCCAACCACACCATCACATTCCATTTCATCTATAGAATCTAGCCCATGCTTTAGAGGTACTGCAGTTGTCACACTGTCATTGTGAAGGATTAGTCTCATTGCTTTTGGATATAAATATAACTTTTTAAAACTAAATTTTTAGTTTTGTGGTGTGTACTTTGGATTTTCACTTTTTTACTGTAGTGTTTTATCAAAATCATCTTACACTGTCTTCTCAAAAGTATTTGAACACTCTTCTGATGTGAGACAGGCATATGTAGAACAGGAAAAAGTAAAAAAAAAAAAAAATGTGCAAATGGAAACATTTACATTACAAAAGTAACAATCACTATCATAGTCTTTTGGGTCCCTCCAAATTTTGTTTAACCAAACATGTTATCCATTTGAACAAATAAAATGTGGTGCCCACGGCTTATTCTGGTCACTTAGAGGACAGGCAAAGTAGTAAATTTTCAAATATCTGCTGTGATCATATATATATATACACACACACGCACAGTGGGGCCCCAACATACGATGGTAATCCATTCTACAAAACCCATTGTATGTTGAAAATACTGTAAGTTGAAACCAATAATACATTGATTTCCTGTAATTCGTTCCCAACAACACATGAAATAGGTATTTTTTACATATTATACTTCATTTTTATATTACAAATTTGCGTTTTTTAAAGATTATTTAATAAAACATCTTAAAATAAAAAAACGAACAGATATCCTGTAACCCACACCTTCTTGTTACTGCATCAAAACACTCCCAGCATGTTTGTCAACCTTTTGTCGTTCAAATACTCTGGGAATGTTAGAGTGATACACAAACAAAAGCTTCAGATTAAAATCTCAAGAGGCATTGGCACCCAACAGGAGAGTGGGCCTATCATTCATAGGCTTATGCGGTAAACTAGCCTCATCCTTAGTGATGTCCGTTCTTCTGGGCATTCACTTCCAGAAGAGGCCGGTTTTGTCAAAGTTAAAAACCTGCTGGGGAAGATAACCCTCCTGATCAACAAACTCTTAGAATTCAGTTTTAAAGGTCGCGGCTGCTTTTTTTTTTTTTTTTAATCAGCACTGGATGCCTCTCAACACTTTTGATATTTGCCCTTTTTTTTTTAAGCACTCGAACCAGCCTCTGCTGGCTTTAAAATCTTCAAAGCACACAGTACTGCCACTGGTTGATGGAGCTTTAAGTTTCAGATCATCGTAGATCTGAAACAATCATACAAGTGATGTTCCGCATGCCACACATTGAACAATAAAAAAAATGCTAATTGGTTGAGAACAACGTACAAGTGATGTTTTGTGTGGCACACGTCTGAAAATTTCCACCCATGTATTGTTCCAGCTCAGAAAGCCATCGGTACCTGCAAATATCACTGGTCCTTAAAATAAATGATCATATGGGACAGTACGAGCACTATTGGAACTGGTCCACCTGCCCGTGTTTGTTTGTTATTTGGTTTTTAGGAGCATTACCAACTAAGGCCATATCGCTCCGGGATATGCGGTGGTCATTCCCTGACCTTTCCGCATCCTCCATATTTGGTGGTGACGGGCTCGAACCCCGGTCTAATCAAGAAACGTGTGCTACGCACTGCTGCTCCTTCCCACCTGGCTACAGAGGCACCACCTGCCAGTGGACGAGTACCCAGAATCATCTGTCCAGGTGACTGATGCTTCTGGGTAGCCAAGCGGCCAGAACAGAACACACAAACTTATGTCACACACATATCTGGACCATTTGTAGCGATACTGTTCTTCACAGAGATACGAGCCAGAGTTGAAATGACGTTCTAGAAGTCGTCCTCTACCATTTTCCATGATCGTATGGAAGGCTTTTTTTTTGGTAGTTGTTGGCACATCGGCTTCTGTGGCCATAATGCACCTCCCAAGGTTTTTGCAGTACTTTGATCCAAGCCCAAGGCAGGATTCGAACCCGCGACTTTTGGGTTGCCAGGCAGGCACTTTATCCACCTGGCTAGCCCGGGCAGCGTATGGAAGGTATATCGGATGTCATCGTAAGTTGACGTCCCACTGTATGTGTGATTTAGTTAGAAAAGAGCCACACACAAGGCAGAATTTTTTGGGGTGATTGTTACACTTCAGAGGCATGACAATGGTATGCCAGTGCTATAATCAGTCACAGTCAAGCTCATCACTAAAATTTAGTATGCTAGAGCAAAACAAAAAACAGATTTGGAATCGCCTTCCAAAGATCTAGATCTGTTTAGTCACATTCTCTTCTCCCCCCCCCAATGGGATTTTGCAAATCTTGACCATCCAAGCAGATGTCCTTCGGTATGAAAACTGATTCCCCCCAATAATTCTGTTTGGCAAATAACCTTAATCCTTCCTACTGGCTTTAATTTATATGTTGGCATGCTTTCCTGCTATAAATTTCAATACTTTTCAAACACAGTGGTGGTGGTAGAGGATATGGACAATGGAGATTACTAAATATTGATTCTATATTTAGCAATGTCCATTTAAAGGGTATTGTTATATTTTCTTAATCCATAAAACCCACACAATAAATATAACTTTTTAAAACTAAATTTTTACAGTTTTGTTGTGTGTACTTTAGATTTTCACTTTTTTACTGCAAAGTGTTTTATCAAAATCATCTTACACTGTCTTCTCAAAAGTATTTGAACACTCTTCTGATGTGAGACAGGCATATGTAGAACAGGAAAAAGTATAAAAAAATTTTTAAAAAAAGTGCAAATGGAAACACTAAACATTTCACATAGCCATCATTATTAATAAGGAGCTTACAGAGTTAAAAACAGGTGATTGATTACACTAGCAATAACTTGTTGATTCATGCTACAACAGTGCTGACTGATGTTGTGGAAATAGAGGAGGATCGATAGTGATATGACAAGTAAACCATAATTCAGTTTACCAAAGAAACTGAACAGATAAGGATCAGTAAATTCCAAAGAGGTTGGTTGTTGTCTCAGGAAGATCCCCCCCACCAAGATTTTTTCTGGGCTTATCTCTCAAGCTAGACTTAAAGCACAGTTTATAGATGTAGACATGAAACACCAATTCCTACTGATTTGTGTTGTTTATATGCAGCAATTCCAAACAGTATTAATATAAGGTTTTCTATAGTTTTTTCATGCATTATGACATACATAGTTTTAAAAATTTTATGTGTTAACCTTATTTTTCATTGTTATCTAGATGAAGAGGAAACTCAAGTGTCTGCAGTGTGATGCCTGACAGAAATTTGATGTACAAAGCTGCATTGTTATCATCCAAATATTAAGTATTTGAGAAAATCATTGAAAGGTCACAGAGCCAAGAACGTGAATTCATTGATTATGCTTGTTGTGCACATCTGTAGAGCTGTGCAACATGGTGGTCAGTAACAGACAGTGGAAATTAGCATTATGAAAGTATTTGAAACCAAAGATCAGTTAACATTTGTGATGACTGAATGAATGTGTTGCTGCAGATGTGTTGTTCAGTGTAGAAAATTCAGCAGTTGGGAAGTCTTTTATATATACAAATATTGTTTTGTAAATAGTGAAACTGTGTTTGTGTGTGTTTTATAAAGATGTAAAGCATTCGGGAAGGCAGCAGTGCTGCCTGCCGTTCAATTTATGAAGAGTTCAAAAGTGCGATAGACTTGCTAGCAGTCAGCTCTGGACCTGTTTAAAAGGCACAAGATTATTTTTGTAACATGAATTGAGTCTTCATTTGCAGAGTTTTAGTTTAAGTTTATGATGTTAAGAAATATTAATCTGAACTTCAGCAGCTAATCATGTATTGTAAATTTTCATTTTGTATCATATATAATTCACATTTTCAAACAGTTGCTGGACGAATGAAACTTTTAAACAGCATTATTTACACAAATTTTGATATGTTTTATCCCGAAACTGTGATCATGTTTATAAATTTTTCTAAAATAAATTGAACACAAATATTTGTTTTTAACATTAAAAGGAGGAGTGATCTCCAATTATTCACCTTTCTCAGCTGTCAAAATCAGTATCTCAGGGTACTCCAGTTATATGCAAGAGTTTTTTATATTAGTAGTTGAACCAAAAGAAAGATGTAAGGGGATGTTTTCTACACTTCATATAAAAGATTAAATAATATGAATTATTAGGTGTACTGTACTTTTCTATAGGATCATATAATAGTCTTTTTTTTTTTTTAATTTATTTATTATTATTTATTTTGTTTTTGGGAGACAGAAAAAATTTAAAGATGGCAACAGTTGCCTGAAAATTATGGGCGAGACTATTTACAAATATATTTTTAAATTGTTTATTTTTTACTCAGCTCCTCATAGTGTTAGAATTCATATTTCTCTGAAATAAGAACCATGATTTTTAATGTACATAGAATAATATTTCAAATTTGTATTAAGTGTGTTCAAGAAAGGTCAGGAGGAGAAAAGATTCATTTGTAAAAAGAAGTAATGCATTTCAGAATGGTATGTTCATTTGGGGCCATTTCTCTTGTTATGCACTAGCTTTGAAATCAGTGCACTTCATAAATACAATATTTGCTGTATTGTGAGAATGTCCCATTTTGTTGGGAGACCACACATCATAGTTTCAGATCAAAAATTATGATTCCTGAATATTTCACATTTGTGGCTTTGTTTCTGACAGACCACAAATTAAGTTGTATTACTTCTTTGAATTACACATTTCAAAATTTTAGTTTATTTAAAGAAAATTATAATTTCAGATTTGTTACCATTGCTTATTTTGAAAACTGCATTCAAGTGCAAAAGTATTTCACAATTTTTTTTTTCTTCCTTTATACACAACCCAATAAAGCTTTTGATTCACCAAGCTGCCATATTTTATTTATGTTAAGGATTTAGTGACACTTTTTTTATACGGCACATTTTTCCCTGAAATTTTTATTAACTCATTTACCACATTGGTAAAGTAAAGACAAAAAAGCAATGCTTAACATTTTTAAATAGTTTAAAAACTCTTAACAAACACAGTTTATTTTGTCTGAATAAACTATTTTTTAAATCATTCATCAGATGAATTAATATACCTGCCAACTTTTAGAAATCTTAATAAAAAAAAAAAAAAACTTAGTGGTCTCTCAGCTGGAATGCTTTTCAAATTAGTAATGTAAGATGAGTGTTGAGTGTGTCATTATGAAATTCTATAAATCATATTTAAAATTATAAAATAATTTTATAACTTCTAATAATCTAAAAAGGTACTTAGATATTTATTTTATTTTTTTATTGAAGACACACACGTCAAGATGTCAAAACAATGGTACTTACAAAAGCAAACATTAAAATTTAAAGAAATCTAACATAAATAACCCTCAAAACATATACAAGATGTCCACTCCCCCTTGATGTGGAGACTAAAGTAGCAGCAGTAGTTGTCTGCTTTTTCTTCAGGAAAGCTACACTAAAAGTCTGTTTGTAACAAAGACTCAAGTTTTCTGCATTTTAAAAATGAAATATAACATTTCATTTGAAATAACTCAAATTTTGTTATCTTTGACAATACTGAAGATGCACTCACATTCTATATTACTGTAAGGAAATTAGGATGGACAAAATTTCATATATTGTATCATACTTCAAAATTCCATTCATCTGGTCCACTTAATGTGTTGAGTTCTAAATACAAGACTAAATTCAACTTAGCCCATTTTGCATAAGAATGTATTGTGATAATCCATCTGAATAGTGTGAATTCTATGCTAATCTTCTCCATGTGTGAAATGGAAGTTTTTTTTTTTAAGGTTATGGTAAGATTTTTTATTCTGATTTAGGTGTCAGACAACCAGATTACATTTGGAGAAACCACTACTCAGAAAATAAATCAATCCTACATCTTTCCAATAGCTTTTTTTTTAAAAAAAAAGAGCAAGTAATTAGGAGAAAACTAGACAAGTATGCAAGATCAAATCACAAACAGCACTGCACTTTATGCTGAAGATAACATAACACAAACTTTACTGAAATCAAAAGAAAAGTAAACTTTCCCTAAAAAGGCACATGATTTCCAGAGATCTGAGGAAAATAAGCAAAGTCTGAGGGATGAATTAAATACAACTATTGTTAATACCTCTTTCTTTCAAATATTGTTGAAACATCTGAATGTTTCTCCTGGGGGTGGGGGGGACTGAGGGAAACAAGAAAAGTCTCAGGGATGAATTAAATACAACTATTGTTAATACCTCTTTCTTTAAAATATTGTTGAAACATTTACAGGTTTCTCCTGGGGAGGGAAGTAAAAATGTACAATCTATTCTACATCTTCCAAGTTTCACTTTGCCTATCTTTAGTTTTTCCAGTGATGTTTAAAGTGGAACATTCATGTAACAACCATTCCTCCATTAGCTTTATAAAACGGCAGGCCAAAATGTCAAAGAAAACAGATTTTTAATTTATAATTATTTTTCACTATACAAATATCACCAAGATATTTCAAAATAGACTGTAGCCAATAAAATAATTACAAATATCACCAAGATATTTCAAAATAGACTGTAGCCAATAAAATAATTGACACTGGCATTATCTGAGGACAAGGAATCAAGCCACCTTTCCCCTCCATCCTATAATCATTGTCATATAAATAAACATTTAAATTTTTTTGGTAGTTAAAAGAAGAGGTATTTTTAAAACAAAATAAGTTTGCCATTGTGGCACTACACTATTGCATATAGCAGATATCAAATTAGTCATAACAAAATAGATCTTGACACTAAATGAGAAAGAGTCTATTAAAAAAAACATAGCATTTTTTTTTTTTTTTTTTTTTTAACTACTGCGAGTTTGTTAAAGTGTCCTGTAAGTACCTGGGTAAAATGCAAAAATTTTAAACACCCATTATTTGTTTTATCCATTACAATTAAAAATTATTTTATTCCTAATAATAAAAAAGACATTGAACTGGCTACCACTGTTTTTTTTGCACAGAGCCATACACAGACACTTGTGTACATACAGATCAAGCTTATATTCTTCTACAAAGAAGTGAATGGCCCACTAGTTAACTGTTTCACTGGTAAACTGACTGCAATAAAATAGTTAAAATCAAGTTACAAACCTCTAAGTTCAGCCATCCAGAGTATAGACAGAAATTTATTTATTTTATAGTTTGGACATGACTTTGTGGAAGGCATTATAAACAGCTTCTTCAGTTGTTATGTTGTTTTATATTTGTAGACTATCTTTAATAAATCTCAAAATAGCACTGTCACAGATATGGCTACATTGGGAAGACCTTGGTTGTGTGAAGGATAAGAAATAACAGCAGGAAGCATTTCCAACTTTCTCTCAATCCATCTGCCTAAAAAAAGGGGGGGGGGAAATCACACAGGTACCATATTCGTGAATTGCCACTGCACAGTAGAGAAATGCCCCTATGCTGCTGTTAGTCCCATATAACTGATCAGTTATATGGGACTCATGGAATGAACTATCTATTAATTGCTTTAGTACTCATAAATGAGAAGGATTCTTCTCAGTTCTTCATAGTAGTAAGTGTTTCTTTATCCCAAAAGGTGGAATTTCTTGATTTGCTGCTACTACTACTGCTATTCAATCTGTGGTGCACACACACATCATTGAAGAAAACAATGCCATTTGAAAGTAGCATCTGGAATGTATGAAGCAACTGTTCACAAGCTGTACAGAATGCTCATGAACATACATCAGATAATGGAATTGCATACAAGGATGCTCTGTGTTTTCTGTGAAGGCTTTATCTTGGCATATGTTTGTATTCCCTATGTAGTGTATTCTTTGTTCTGCCTCTCTGAAATACTTTCTTTCAAGCAAACTGTCAACTTTGAAGATAGCCTTATAGAAACAAATATCGGAATCTGTAACACATTGGGAATTTTTTTTGTTTTTTTACACATACCAAACTATAAACAAACTTTATTTCCTTCCACCCAACCATATGAGTATATTAAAAAGGAACTTATGGGACATCCTATACTTTCAAAGTCTATCTACAAACTAAAAAATAAAATAAAAAATTGATTGCTCCAAGACTGGATAATTTTGCATGAAACATGGTTGTTGGTCTCTTATGTAACTACATTTTGTTAGTAGATAAAAAAAAAAGTTATTGTTTTTCTTTTCCTCACAATTTATTCTCTTTGTAGGAAGAATTCAGACTGCTGGTGAATTAAGTTTCAGAAAAAGAACTATTCAGAAACTTCAGGAGTTAGTTTTTTATATATACACAATATGCAACAGAAACTTGGTAAACTTCTTTCTTTTGGATCTAAAAATAGCCATTATAATGACTTCATAAATTATAAGCTATTAAAATTTTTTTACTTCAACTATTAATGATTTATTAAGCACTGTTCCAATTTTTAAAAATAGTGTTTATTAATATAATTCAAATTAATTTGTTGAGTGTTCCCCCTTCAAAGTTGGAAAATGAAGAGGTAAAAATTTTGCATAATAAAATTTAAAACTAGGAGTATTCATATTCTGAAAATACAGGTTAAAAAATGATCCTTTCTTCTGAAATTTGGAAGAGTAGATCTTAACTTTTAACATTTTAGTGACTAATTGGAATAAAAGCAACATCATCTCTATCAGAGAAATTCTGAATGTTTATCAAAACTGGAAGAAATTTCTTCTGAAAAATGCAATATATCAAAATTTTCGGTGATTCATTTTTTGGTTATTTCATATAGATATGTATTACGTATATCTTGAAATGTATTAGTTGTTATAAAAAAGAACTTTCTTGTATATAAATATGTAAATCAGTTGAAATATATATATATATAAGAACAGATATACTTAAACAGTATTTTAAGAATCTCACAAATGTAAACATCCAGGATAATGTTTCACAATCAAGATGTATATGATTTCTCATCTTTATTTGAAGTGTTGAGAGTAATTGTACAAATCTATCATTGAAGTGCTTTTCCAACAGCATTCAACATACAAATGTTCAATGTAATTAATCAAAACTACCTAACATTATGGACTGCAAAGTTAAATGTTGTCACGTTATTGTCATATAAAAGGACCACAGGCATTTGTAGAATTTTGTAGGACATTTTATACTCAAGCAGCATTATGTACAGCAAAGTGTGTGATGTGCTCAGCTGTAAATATTAAATTAGCTGTCAGGTGCAAAATAAAAGATCTGTCCACTGTTGTAAAATTTTGCTTCTTGGTAAATATTTTTTTAATAATGTCACACTTAATTGCTCCAAGACTATAATTTTGCATGAAACATGGTTGTTGGTCTCTTAATTATGTAACTATACATATTTTAACAGCACACTATTTCTTGTACATTAAATATTGTGCAATACTGTTTAAAACTTACAAAATGCATTATTAGTGATAAAACAGTTACATGATTAGTATTTGTACAGCTCAATAAAAATGGTCACCATAGCAACTGAAATCTAGCTTAGTGAATAGTATTTTATAGATCAGTATAGTAGCTATGGGGCTGAGCTGCCAGTTCTTTTTTTCACAATCACTGTAATCTGCATGTTGTTTGGATTGGCATGACTTACAACAGAAGTACAGGAGACTATGGACTCGATGGATGCTAAATGAGTGACAGCATTATTTTAGGGAACAAACCTTATTAGTTGAAGGAAAGTGATAAATTAACAGCCCAACTGGTAATATAGCTTTCCTTAGGATAGCCCAAAAATTAAAGCTAGGTGGAGAGCATTTCGTCATTAATTTCTTATTCAAGCCACATCAGCAAAATTTCCCTAACCAGTTAAAATTTTAACTGGTTAGAGAAATAAATATTTGAATGAGGGGAACAAAGGGGTGCTCTTACGAAGAAAGGCTTAAGTTCTGCAAATTGCAGTGTCTGGAGACTAGGCACCTGCGAGACAATCTGATTGAGGTGTATACGGCCTTGAATGGATTGAGCAGGGTGCTTCCTCCTACTCAGATTACAAACCTGAGGGGGCATAAACTGAAATGGAGGGAAGACTGTTGTCAAATAGATGTGCGGAAATTTTCCTTTAGCCAGCGGGTAGTTGATTGCTGGAACAAACTTCCACCTATCGTAGAAGTTGATAGCTTAAATAAATTCAAAGCAGAATTAGTCAAACATTTGTAATGATTGGATGGGTGAAACGGGAAGGTTTTTTTTTTGTTTTTTTTTGGCCGATGCTGTATGAACTTGCTTTCTTGCGTAATATGCCTCTACTAATGCTAATTTATAATCTCTTGTGTTTTTTTGATTTATATTGCTTCAGCACGCTGGTAATAGTTAATATATAATTAATTTAACATGCAGATAAAAGTTAATTATCTAAAAAAATTTCAAGGCTTAAAATTATTATTTTATAAAAGTACAAAGGATGGGACATTTAATGGAGATAAACTAACTGAAAATTTGGACTGAATTTTTTTGAATTATTATATCAATAACATTTGTAAAATAATAAGAGGAGTTTACCTCAATATATATGTAGGACACTTCCGTATGATACCCTCTAGAAATTAAAACGGAAAAAGTGAAAAAAACCGACAACTTACCGGTACATTAGAGTAAAATATAAATAATGAAAAAACCAATTTAACACAATTCAAATCAATTTAAAACAATTAAAAATCAAATTAACGCAATTAAAAGAATCTAACGAAAATATTCAAAACGATTTTCCTTCCTGAAGCCGACACAGCTTTTTGACCATATGTCGTGATCACAGGAATGAAAATTACCGAATTGGGTTAAACCTGAAACTTAAATAGTGATTATTTGTCTTTGCGCATGCACGTAAAGGTCCACGCATCGGAGATCAAATATGGCCGCCGAACATTAACAGAATTCTCGTGTAATTTAATTTATACGGTTTCTGCAATTAATAGTCGCGTATAATTACATTGAACGTTAAGTATTTTGGCCTCGTTAAATAAAAAAAAGTATGTTTTTTGTTAATGGCATGAAAGGCTAATTCTGACGCTGCCGAACGAAAATAAATACGAACTGAGGCTTCATGTTGATTTACACGAATATTAAGAGAAAATCGCATCGAACGTTAGTAAGACGAGTCGCAATCACCGCAAGAAATGTATACCAGATCATTATTTTGTGCTGCGAACGCGGAAAGAACCGAGCGATTGTTCAGCATAGTGTGTAACTTCTGTATTGGCCTGGCTACAATTTTAAATTCGGTATCTTTAAAGAACCTATTAAGCTGTTTGTGCCACTGTTCAACATATGGGACAGAAATAAAGTATTTTTTGATATTACTATTGTTGGTTGGTGTAGTATTTTGTATCCTATCCTTAGCCTGTACCCTAATTCGGTTTATTGTGGCAATGGAATAACCCCTGTTTAAGAACCTGCTAGTTAATATTTGTATTTCTGAGTCCAAAGCAGATTCCGTCGTTGAATACTTATAGGCATTTAGAAATTGATTAAAGATAATCGATCTTTTGTAGGTGAACGGGTGATAGCTATTATAATGTAGATGCTAAATTGTATTTTATTCGAGTCCCTGGTAAGCGTGAAATTTAGAAAGTTTAATGACTTTGTATCCGTATCCTCCCTTTCCAATGTAAATTTGAGTCTAGAATGAATATTATTAAACGAATGTAAAAGGTCTTGGATAGTACTACTATCAGTAATAACTAGAACATCGTCTAAATACCTCCCATAGTATGTGATACGGGGTCGAAAAGGTGTCAGATGTATATGCTCAATCGTTGAGAGATAGATCTCTGACATTAAGCCGCTCGAGCTCAAACCCATTGGTAATCCAAAAATTTGTTTGTACACCTTGTCTCAAAAGGTGATGTAGTTAGCCTCAACTAACAGTTTAATTAAGTGAAAAATTTTCTTAATAGGTAGCTTCGTACAATTAATCGGTGTCAAGGTTTTATTTAACATATCCCAAATAATATCTAATGTGTATTCAACGTTTACATTCGTATATAACGAGGTAACATCTAGTGAGAATAAATTGTCATTGTTGCCAAGTCTACTGTCTTTAAGATTATTAAATAATGTATCATAGTTCTTAATCCCAAATTGTATTATCTGTCTAAAGGGTTTTATAATGTTATATACATGTGTGGCTAAGGATGAAAATGCCGAGTTCCTGTAGGAAACAATAGGCCGAATAGGAAATCCAGTCTTGTGTAATTTTACCTGACCGAAAAGTGCAGGAATATTGTATGTTCTGGCCTTCAATTCCTTTAACTGGACCATAGTAATGTAGTCGTTTTTTCGATAAGTGGTTAACGTTTTATTGTATTGATTGACCAAATTGGTAAACAGTGCCAGGTCTACTTCAAGATAAGTGGAGGTATCTGAAACAACTGAATCTAACTTGTTAATATAATCAGGTTTATCTAGTATTACCACTGTATCTCCTTTATCTGCCCTCTGCATAATAATGTCCTTATTTCCCCGAAGTTCTTGTAAAGCTGAACTGTCATGTGTATTCAATTTAGGAAGTCGCGTTTCTTTTATGTCATTCACTACTTGGTTAACTTGTTGAATAAATACATCTTTTTGTGGAACATTACGAAGTCCAAATTCAATATTGTTTTTTTAGGTAGTTTTCGAGGTGGTAAATTATAATTTAGTCCTTTGGATAAAAGTGAAATCTGGTCCTGCGATAGCGTACATGAGGAAAGATTTGTAACCTATTGATATGTCGGTTCATTGAATACTGGGTGAGGGGGTGTTCGTGAACTAGCTGACATATTCTGTGGTAGTACGTTGTGTATCTGTGGGGGGGTTGTCACCCAACTCGTATGAACTTGGTCGCAAGCCCGCGACAGTGTGTTAGAATTCGCATGAATGTGTCTTGATCTATCCGATAATGTTTGGAACTTATTAACGTGTCTGTTTTTTTACTTCTGAGGCTTGTGCTTCCCGTCACAAATCTATGGAGGTCTTCAATACACACCAATCGTTCGGATGTAGATAATTTTTTAATTTATCGCGAAGCTTCCTAATGTGGGAAAGGTATTTTTGTTTATTCGAATATCGAGATTTTAAGGCAAGCTTAACAATATTACGCATTGTCGCCAGTGTTAGTTGTTTTATGCCTGAAATTTTTTTGATTTAAAATAACCCTGGAAAACTTCGGAACGATGTTGTTTTGAAGGCAATATTTTAGAAAAGAAATATGGTAACTTTGGGCCGAGTACCTTAGCGTAGATTTAATGTAATTTTGCTCTAAGCTGGTTAAAAAAATCTCCCATAATTGTGTGTATGGATTGTTTACTACTGGAGAGACAGGAAGTGAATGAAATAGTCAAAAAGAGTTTAAAAAATGAATTAGTTAGTATGAATCAGAGCTGTAATACTCAATACGTTTTACGTTGATAATATTTGTAAAAAATCGACAACTTACCAGTACATTAGAGTAAAATATAAATAATTAAAAAACCAATTTAACACAATCTCAATATTCGAATAAACAAAAATACCTTTCCCATGTTAGGAAGCTTTGCGATAAATTAAAAAATTATCTACATCCGAACGACTGGTCTGTATTGAAGACCTCCATAGATGGGAAGCACAGGCCTGAGAAATAAAAAACAGACACGTTAATAAGTTGCAAACATTATCGGATAGGTCAAGACACGTTCATGTGAATTCTAACACATTGTCGCGGGGTTGCAACCAAGTTCATACGAGTTGGGTGACAACCCCCCCCCCCCACAGACACACAACGTACTACCACAGAATATGTCAGCTAGTTCACGAACAGCCCCTCACCCAGTATTCAACGAACCCAGGTTTGTGGACAAAAATTAACGTAAAAAGCCAGGGTGCCATGTAAATATGTTAACAGTGTTGACAATTTTTGTTGTGTGTGGTGATGTGACATTTTCCACTCAGAAACACCAATTGATGCCACTTGTGAAGACAGCCTACTACCATTATTTTGGCTGTAAGGTAGGGGATGAAGGAAAACCCTGGGCACATCATATTTGCTGCAACACATGTGCTGTAAATCTTCGTGGATGATTGAATAACAAAGGATGTTCAATGCCTTTTGCCATCTCAATGATTTGGAGGGAGCATTCATGGCATGTCAAAAAAAAGGAAATGGACTGTGGAATACCCAAACATCCCATCAGCTATCCGGCCAGTGGCAAATGGGAATGGTTTGCCTGTACCTCACCCTCCAGAAGAGTACACTTTGATGAAGATGGGGACAGTGTGAGCAATGATGGTCAACCTGAGCCTTCAACATCACAAGATCCTGATTTTGTGCCAGAATCTGAGTCGGCAAGTGAGTCACACAGAATCACTCAAGGTGAACTAAGTGATATAATTCAAGACTTAGATCTATTGAAAGATAAAGCAGAGCTTCTGGGATCAAGACTCCAACAGCGGAATCTTCTGCAACCAAATGTCAAGGTGTCCGTGTAGCAGGCAGAATGCTTTGACTCCATATTTTAAAAGTGAAAACAAACTTGTTGCCTGCTGTGATGTCAATGGTTTGATGACAGCTTTGAATGTGGAGCACAACCCACAGGACTGGAGGCTATTCATAGACTCAAAGCAAAATTTAAAAGCTGTTTTGTTCCACAATGGCAACGCTCTTCCTTCAATTCCTCTAGGCCATGCTGTCCACACAAAGGAGGTGTGCAGAACGGCGGTCGTCAAGGAGGTAAGACGTGTAGTGGTGAGAAGCACTTGATTATTTTGGAGGAAGGCATTCCCAGTAACCCACATTTGGATTTTTTAGGATTGGCATTTTCCAACATGGACCAAAGGAAACTAAAGGTAAGTATTTATGACTGGTGTTGAAGAATCACAGGTAAGTGTTTTTCTTGTTATAATATTAGCATATTTACACATTTCTGACCCATTTGCGTTGCTTCGCGATTGCCATATCATTAGCGGCAGCAATTGTGCAGTAGCCACCTACTATTTTGTCAAGCCTCAGAACTGTGAAAATAGAAATATTACTATTATAAATGGTGAAATAGAGCTTATCTATCATATAGAGTACATTTGGGGGTTTTACACGAAATTAAAATAGTTTTCTCTGTTATAGAACTAGAAATTTCCATCCCCGACACAACTTTAAACGCTAATATTTCCAGTTATTCTGTGAATTTTAGATAGCTCTCAATATCTTCTAACATCTTATAAGCTATAAGTTGTTAGAAGATGCAGAAACTCCAAACAAATGCAAAAAAAAAAAAAAAAGTGTGAAAGTACGCAAGACTCCGATTTCAAAACCGAAACTAAAAATGCACTAGAAAAAGACATTGATCACAACTCTGGGAAAATACCCCCGCAGGCAAAACTAATGACGAAATAGAAAACTGCCCACCTGGGCCTCTTAGTGCTAAGGAAAATAGAAAGCCAAAAACTCAAGAAGCAATTGAAACGCATGAAATCCTTGGCAAAGAAGTTGTAGAGAAGCTGGCCTCTATTACAAACATAAGGGACCCAGTAAACAAAACTACCTCGTGGCTGCTAGCAGAATCACAGTTGCAGCATGCTTACAAATAGTCCAATACTGGTTGATATTAGAGAGCACAGTGAACAAACTGAATGTGGAAAACAATGCATTAAAAGCCAGAGTTGAGGCTTTAAACTCTGAAAAGGAAGCATATAAAAGCATAAATGTACAAACTTATGCACAGGCTGTTGGAGCTGCCACAAAGATCAGACTCAACCTAAAGAGATAATAACAAGGACAAAAAGATTGAACCTCCCAGAAAGGATGCAAATGTAATAATATTAAAGGCTACAGAGAAATCCTCATTAAAAAGTAGTGAAGAAGTCAAAGAAACAGTATTCACTAAATTGAAACCTCACCTGAAGGAAGTGAAAGTTAATAGCCTTAGGAAAACCAGAAACAATGGTGTTCTGATTGAAACAGCCACTAAAGAGGATATAGAAACTATACAGGGACATCCTGAAATCCAAAAACTAGTACAAGCTGAAAAGCCAAAGGGTAGAAACCCAAATATCATTATCTTTGACATGCCTAAGACCACTCCCATGAGAGGGGTCATGATGGACTTTTATTATAAAAATTTCAGTGAGCAATTAAACATAGATGAAATGGCTAAGGAATTCCAAATCAAACATGGAACAACAAATAAAAAAATGGCCAATTAAATGCCATTGTGGAACTTTCTCCAAGGGCATGGACAATCCTAAAAAATCAGCAGAGAATCTATGCTGGCTGGACCAGCCATAGATTCAGGGAATATTTTCCAGTTACAAAATGCTACCACTGCCACAGATTTGGTCATATAGCCAGGCAGTGCCAGCAAAAAGACCCGATCTGTGGACAATAATTGTCCCAGCTAAGGTGAAAGTCTATTTTGGCCAACTTACATGTAGCACACTTAGGTTGTGTGGTTCTACCAACTAACCAGCTTAAATTGAGAACCAATTATGGGTCTAAATTTAAACCAGACTTGTGACAGGGCTCTAAAGTTAATCCAATTAAATGCTCACAAAGCATGTACAGTTGTGGATTAAATAAAGCTTAAAGCAGAGGGAAATAATATAGATATCCTGATAATCCAAGAGCCATATACTCATCAGAATAGGGTTCAAGGATGCCCTAGAACACTGGTTTTCGACCTTTTTTTAATAACGGCACCCCTACTCAGTTTGCTGCCTGGTAGATCTGTCCGTCTCTCTCTCTCTCTATCTATTTATCTATCTATCTATATAAAATATTAAAAAATGTGTTATATGATAGTTATTAACAATAATATAACTATAAACAAAATTACAATTCATAATACAAATTATATATATATATATATATAAATAATAATTTTATTCTTTATATAGAGGTGCTAAATAAACATCAATTATAAATCACCACAAAATTAAAAAGATACCGTACACCTTTTTATAATGAAATAAACATATAAATTTTAAAAAAAATAAGTTTAAGTAACCCAAATTACATGGCACCCCTGGAATGTGGCATTGGAGGCAAATTGTTGCTATGGATAAAGGGATGGTTCAGTGAGAGAAGACAGTAGTAATCAATGGACACTGCTCATCGTGGACTAATGTTATTAGTGGAGTCCCTCGGGGTTCAGTGTTGGGCCCATTGTTGTTTTCTGTATTTATAAATGATATTGATGATGGTATATCAAGCTTAATGTCCAAGTTATACAAAGGTTGGCAGCGTTATTAAGGACACTAATGACAGTACGCTGCTGCAACAGGATCTAGAAAAGTTGAGCAGATGGGCTGAGAGGTGGAAAATGAAGTTTAACATTGACAAATGTAAAGTACTACATATGGGAAGCAGTAACCCCAGAGTAACATATCAACTCTGTGGTACTACACTGACAGTGGTAGAGAATGTAAAGGACCTGGGGGTAATTGTGCAGGCAGATATGAAGTTTTCTGAGCAGTGCAGACAGTCTGCAAGAGTAGCTCATGGTGTCTTGTCATTGATATACAGGAATTTTTTCTAGCAGAGATAAGGAGGTGATTATCCCCTTGTATAAGGGGATGGTCAGGCCACACCTTGAGTACTATATACAGGTCTGGAGGCCTCATTTTAAGAAGGATGTAGAGTTGCTGGAATGAGTACAGAGAAGGGCAACAAGATTGGTGAATGGAACAAAGGGTTGCTCTTATGAAGAAAGGAAGGTTTTGCAAATTACAGTGTCTGGAGACTAGGCACCAGCAAGGTGATCTGATAGAGGTGTATAAAGCCTTGAATGGTTTGAGCATGCTCAATGCCGATGGGATTCTTCCTCTTGCTCAGAATAATCACCTGAGAGGGTATAAATTCAAATTGAGGAAAGACAGATGTAGGATAGATGTGGTGTGGACGTTTCCCTTTAGCCAGCGGGTAGTTGGTTGACGGAACAGACTTCCATCCTTTGTTGTGGAAGTTGATAGCGTAAATAAATTTAAGGCTGAGCTGGACAGGTATTTGGAACAAATGGAGGGGTGAAATGGGAGCGGGTTTTTTTTTTGGCTGATGCTGCATAAGCTTGCTTTCTTGCATCATATGCCTCTCCTAATGCTACTTACAAATTACTGCAAATTACAAGTGTCTGGAGACTAGGCACCTGCGAGGGGATCAGATTGAGGTGTATAAAGCTTTGAATGGTTTGAGCATGCTCAATGCAGATGGGATTCTTCCTCTTGCTCAGAATAATCGCCTGAGAGGGCATAAATTCAAATTGAGGAAAGACGGTTGTAGGATAGATGTGCTGAAGTTTGCCTTTAGCCAACGGGTGGTTGATTGCTGGAACAAGCTTCCATCTATCGTTGTAGAAGTTGATATCTTAAATAGATTCAAGGCAGAACTTGACAAACATTTGGAGCAAGTGGATGAGTGAAATAAGGGTGCGTTTTTTTTTTTTTTTTGGCTGATGCTATATAAGCTTGCTTTCTTGCATCATGTGCCCTTGCTAATGCTAATGCACGTATTTTGGTAGCAGACATGTAATGCGCACACAGTTCCAAGAAATAAAATGCCCAGTTACAAGAGGTTGCCCACAGGTTTCAGTACTAGGTCCATTCTTTTGGACCTGTGTGCTTGATGAATTCCTGATAAAATATTTAGGCACTACAGACAGGGTCGCCTTTGCTGATGGCCTTGTCTTATTGATAAAAGATAACACAAGAAGGGTGGTGGAAGAAAGAGCAAACGTGGCACTCAAACAACTGTAGGAATGTGCGCTAACCCACATGCTGAAAATCTTGGCAGAAAATACTAAGTGTATCTTAATGAAAGGAAATCTAAATATAAGACAAACATCAGTGATAAAAATAGGTGATATACATCAATTCACATGGTCCAAGAAATGAAATACTTAGGCATAATTCTAGACTCCAAATTAATATTCTATCCACACCTGTCATACTTAGCCAAAAAGTCCAAAATTATGCTGGAATGACTGCCAGAATCAGCCAAGCCGATTGGGGTCTCAAGTGCAGAACCCTGGCACTCATTTACAGAGCAGTGTTTTTACCTGTAATCTCCTATGGTGCTGGCATATGGTTCCATCACACAGCCATAGTTAGAAACAGAGCAAAATTAAATAGCATTCAAAGAACAATCTTATTAACAATAACTAGAGCATGCTGTACAATTAGTATCTCGGCCCTGCAAGTTTTGGCTGGTACCCTACCACTGCACCTTGAAATTGCAAAAAAAAAAAAGGGCTTAAAAAAGGAATTCCCATGGGTTTCCTAGGCATAATCCCAAACCTTTCCAATGACATCAAGGCAGAGAAACGACAAATTGCCACACAACTACATCAGATATGGAAAACTGAATGGGAGCAAGAGACCAAAGGTGCTATTACCAAAAAGTTTTTTCCATAGGCAGCTATGGTTAGCCCAAAACCACCTAAGTGGTATGCCCCCGAACTTTATACCACATTTCTATTGACAGGTTATGGATCCCTTAAAGCTAAATTGGTGAAAGTGAGGATTGGGCACATGTTCTATATGACTGTGTAATCTATGAAAATAAACGTAGACAGTTAATCACAGAAATTGCATCCCTTCCTAGGGGGACCAAGAACACCAATTCATCATGGAGGAGGTCTTTTACAAGGCCCTCACCAAGAATGCTCAAAAAATTTTTGAAATTTGCCAAAACTTGCAGAGACAGGCTCTTCAACCAGTCCCTGTAGCAAATCAATAGACCAAATATATAACCAGCCCATTTCACTCCCCATGCCCAGTGAATGACAAAATCTCTACATGACTGAACATACCTGAATTGACTCAGAAATTACCGGGACTTGACCAGAGTTGATATCCTTCCCCTGGGGACTCTATTTGGCTCATTGCCAGTGGACCATAGAGGTAGGAAAATAACCAAATGTGACTGATGGGAATAAAGGCAGGCTGGTACTGCCCTCATCATAGCATTTGTCCAACCAAAACAGACTGAATTCCCAAACATGACAACACTCAAACGGAAAGGACTTCAAAGAGACTGGTATAGACATGCAGCCAGGGTTACCTGTCAGCTGGAAAAAACTAGTAAGCTGCAGGTTTCTGAAGTATGCTCGTATGAATGAGAACTGGAGTGAATGTAAAGGTGAGAGTATGAAAGGAAATGCTAGGAAGGGTGAGTGAGGGATGAATATGTGAGAAGGGGTGAGTGCTGAAAGAGTAAATGTGAAAATTGAGTAAAACTAGCGAATGACTGTGGAGTCTGAGTAAAATGGTCTGTGTGAATGTAAGGGTGTAAAAGTATGTGCCTGGATGAGTGAACGAATGCGAGAAATAGTGTGTTCAATGTATAAATGTTGAAACCAGAATGTAAAAGTATGACAGGAAGTTTGTTTAAAAAAAAAATTTAGCATTAGTATAACTGTTATATAAATGTGTGTTCTTTTTTGTTCAATTAGATATGTAGATAAATACAGTAAACCCCCGCTATTCGTGGTCGCTGATTTAATATAAAATGAAACCTAAAAAAATGTGAATTTTAAAGCACCGTGAACATTTTCCGTCATAAAAAAACATGGGCGTGGCTAAAATTATCTTTCCCAATCAAAACAGCGCTCAGTGGGTGGGGGAGAGGGGTGACAAAATCGCGAGCGTGGATGTTTCTCACTAATCCTTGTTCAGTATGTGTTATGCGCTTGTCATGGAAGGTTTCGTCGTTTGCTTTTAATTTATACGCTTATAAATTGAACAAATTTATCAATTTATAAATTAATATGCTTCCAAAAGGGATAAATCTACTGTTTTGCAGTGTAAAACAGACTTTTTCGAGTGTAATGGAAGAAAGTGACTTTATTGTGGACAAGTTCTTTCTAACCCGTACAAAAATATGGCTACGAATAACAAGGGGAATGTGAAAAGATCAAAGAAGGTGATGACTAGCGAATAAAATTGAGTTATTAGATAAAATTTCTAATGGTGAAAGTGTCTCCTCAGTGGCAAAACGTTATAAAATCAATGAGTCAACGGTACGATCAATTAAGAAATCGGAAGGAAAAAATCCGTCATAGTGTCCGTGAAAACGCGCTAATTGCTTCAAAAATTTACTCTGTAACTCGTGATGTTAAATTAGAAAATATGGAAAATGCTTTAAATCTATGGATAGAAGACCGAACTCAAAATAAAATTCCTTTAAGTTCACTCATCATTCGTGAAAAGGCAAAACTCCTTTATCAACACTTTAGCGAAACTGGTGATAGCACTGGCGGGATAAGTTTTTTTAGCTAGCAAAGGCACTGGTTTGAAAGATTTGTTTGAAATTTCTAATAAATATTACATTTATTATTAAATTGTTTCTTATTTTCATTTCGATGCCATATGCTTGCATTTCACTATGTACTGTCTATGTACATAGCCATATTATGAAGGTACATATAATATACATAGACAAAATTTTAGACTAGTTTTTCTTATATATTTCATACTTTGGAACGGAACCCCTTTATTACTGTGGAAGCCATAACTCAGTATTCGCGGCATTTCTCAGGAACGTAACCCCCGCAAATAGCGGGGGTTACCTGTACAGTATTCTCCTAAATTTGATTTGTATGTCATTTAAATTGTGTGAGCTTTCTTTAAATTATTTGCTTGTTTAAATTGTTGCTTTGTCTTTAAAGCAGTGGTTAAACAAGCATTAAATTATTTTAAAAGCAATTAATTGGACAGGTGGGATTGACAGCTTAGTGTCAGTTTTGCTTGTTTAATAAGTCACCCCTCCCTGGAGTGAATGATGGATGAATAGGAAAGGAAAGGAAAAAAAAAAAAAAAAACTATAAAATGTAAAGAAAGAAGGGAAAAACAAAAAACTATAAAATGTAAAAAAAAAAATTGTGAGCGAATGATATAAATTGCATGTTCTATTCCAGCCTCTCCACCAGATGGACAGATGGCCTTGGGAATCTTATGGACCACAAGGTCATTCATGCTGTTGGCTGTTGCTAGCTGGCATGCTGTCCCAGGTGGGACGCAACCACCAGTACAGCTCAGCTGCTGCCATTAGGTGTTCCAGCCACGCTCCCTTGCGTGGTCCTTTGCCTCCACTCCCCGGGCTGGAGGGGGAGGTTAACTCTGATCTTCCCCCGTCGCCACCCCTCTTTCCACTTTGGTGGGGCATGGGCTTGCTCCGCTGATTTGGGGGTCATCTCTATGGACCCCATATCTCTGTCTTTCCTCCTAGCCTTCAGTCTCCCCGCCCCCTCTAACTTACAACTACTAGCATTCAAATCATTGTTAAATTGCTTGAGCCCTACACCCAAAAACTTAATAACATCAAATCACATAACTAGTACTCCTTTTGGGCTGACCCCTATATGGTTTTTTTTTTTTTTTAGGTCCTAGCCACTGAAATCTCAAGAAAATATGTGGCAGGACCTGCCAAAGTAAATAATTATAATACTTGTGTACCTGGTCTGAATCCACGGGGCAGAGTGTGGGCAATGTTGAGTCCCATTAGGGGCCCTGCGGCCAAATGACCAGAGGAACAACGGCACACGACACTACGCATATACAAGATCCAAACACCTTTAAACCTCTAGCATTGACAGTTCTGTTTCACACCTACAATGTATACTACGTAGAGATGGGGAAAACCCCTGGTGCCATTTGACACTAAACACACTCCACACTGTCCACATGAAGGATTGCAATCAATATCTTTACAGTCATAAGATCCTACTTCAGTAACAGATCAATTCAGGTCATTGCCCAACACCTGTCATATTCAAAATTTATAAACAGAGGTTGCCCACAGGGGTCAGTGCTAGGACCATTCCTTTGGAACTCCATACTTGATCAGTGGCTTACCAGAAGTTTTGACAACTGCGTCAATTTCTCCTTGCAGACGACTTGGTTATTTGCATTGCAGGAAGATCCAGGAGAACCCTTGAGGACCGAGCAGAGATTATCCTGGATGACCTGGTAAGCTGGACCCTTCACAAATAAATTAAAAATATCAAACACAAAAACAAAGCTAATGATCTTCAAAAACAGGTTAGATTACCGCAGACCTCTTTATTCACAGGAAGCAAATTCCATATGTAGCACAAACTAAACACCTTGGCATTATATTGGATGACAGGCTCAGTTTCCAACCACACACATGAACAGCTTGGCAAACAAAATTAAAGCCTTCACTGCAACTGTCATCAGGATCTTCTGTTCAGACTGGGGACTACCAAAAGAACCCCATCTCTCTCTCTACTATAAAGCCGTGTTCTTGCCAATTACCTTGGCATAATATTGGATGACAGGCTCAGTTTCCAACCACACGTGAACAGTTTGGCAAACAAAACCAAAGCCTTCAATTGCAGCTGTCATCAGGATCTTCTGTTCGGACTGGGGACTCACCAAAAGAACCCTATCACATCTGGTGAGTATGGGCTTGGCACACCCAGGGTCCTGAGCTGGATATCATCATTCTTCTCTTTCTTGGTGATTCCCTTCTACTTTGACTCTCTCTCAGGGTTATTTGGGAACTTTTTTTTTTTCCTGGTGCAGCATAAGCCTCAGGCTTCCTTGCATCATATGGATATTAATAATAATCTGGTTCTATACTAACAGTAAAATCCGGGCCAAACTCCTTTCAATGCAAAGAACCATGCTGCTTGTGACACATCAAGTATCAAGAATAACCTCATCTAATGCACTGCAGGTTCCATCAGGGGCTCTTCCCCTGGATCTATATAAATAAAATAAATTTTCTGTTTATACTCCGGGACGACCAAATGGTCAGAGGAGTTCACAAGATAGATAGAATACAAGAAACAGCACCGTATTCAGTAGTCACGGGCTTGAACCCCGGTCACTCAAGGCACATGTACTTATGCACCCGCGCGCCTGACCACTAGGCTACGGCGGCCTCATTATTATAGAGGCCGCATCTACAAGCACAAAAAAGGCCTACCAACCCACTCCTTGAAATAGACTACAATCCTGCTACAAAAATCAAACAGGAAAAAATAAACCCATGGAATAAACTCCTCTCCCTTTGGCAGGTTAGATGGTATGAAAGGCCCACTGGAGAGGTCACGAGACTTTTTATCCCGGATGTCACCTTTGCCACGAATAAGGTGCATTGTAGTTTGTTCTACCCATCCATGAGTGGTAATTAATGGACACTGCTCATCGTGGACTAATGTTATTAGTGGAGTCCCTCAGGGTTCAGTGTTGGGTCCATTGTTGTTTTCTGTATTTATAAATAATATTGATGATGGTATATCAAGCTTAATGTCCAAGTTTGCAGACGATACAAAGGTTGGCAGGGTTGTTAAGGACGCTACTGACACTATGCTGCTGCAACAGGATCTGGAAAGGTTGAGCAGATGGGCTGAGAGGTGGCAAATGAAGTTTAACATTGACAAATGTAAAGTACTACATATGGGAAACAGCAACCCCAGAGCAACGTATCAACTCTATGGTACTACACTGACAGTGGTAGAGAATGAAAGGGACTTGGGGGTAATTGTGCAGGCACATATGAAGTTCTCTGAGCAGTGCAGACAGGCTGCAAGAGTAGCTCATGGTGTCTTGTCAATGATATACAGGAATTTTTTTCTAGCAGGGATAAGGAGGTGATTATCCCCTTGTATAAGGGGATGGTCAGGCCACACCTTGAGTGGCCTGACCATCCTTACTATATACAGGTCTGGAGGCCTCATTTTAAGAAGGATGTAGAGTTGCTGGAACGAGTACAGAGAAGGGCAACAAGATTGGTGAATGGAACAAAGGGTTGCTCTTATGAAGAAAGGAAGGTTTTGCAAATTACAGTGTCTGGAGACTAGGCACTCGCGAGGTGATCTGATAGAGGTGTACAAAGCCTTGAATGGTTTGAGCATGCTCAATGCTGATGGGATACTGCCTCTTTCTCAGAATAATCACCTGAGAGGGCATAAATTCAAATTGAGGAAAGACAGATGTAGGATAGATGTGCGGAAATTTGCCTTTAGCCAGCGGGTAGTTGGTTGGTGGAACAGACTTTCATCCCTTGTTGTGGAAGTTGATAGCCTAAATAAATTTAAGGCTCAGCTGGACAGGTATTTCGAACGAATGGAGGGGTGAAGTGGAAGGGTTTTTTTTTTTTTTTTTTTTTTTTTTTTGGCTGATGCTGCATAAGCTTGCTTTCTTGCATCATATGCCTCTACTAATGCTAATGAGCACATCCTAACAGGACATGGCGCTCTTAAAGCGAAACTTTTCCAATTTGGACTGACAACAAATCCTCATTGCTCCTGTGGGGAAGAGAAATCCTGGAACCACATCCTATTGTTCTGCCCCAACTACGAAGAACAGACAACACTTAAAAATAAGGTTCAGAACATTTCAGAAGTCAATCTTAAAGCCTTAATTGAAAGTGAGACTAACTTTCAAGCCCTTCAAATCTTCATCAACGATGTCGTCAGCAGAAGAATACAGATATTTCACCACACTGGATAATTCCACAAGCTCTTGCTGAGCTGTTCCCAATGTCACCTACCAGTCATCCTGGACATGAATTCTTTTGATCTCTGAGATTGTTCAGAGATATCAACCACTGGTTGTTTTTTTAATTATATTTTATTTATTTATTATTTTTTTCTCTTTCTGCTGGTACTCAGGACTGGGCATCCTGAGTACGGGACTGCTGGCATCCACTGGTATTGCACTACCTCCAGTGGATGCGGGATTTTAGCGCAGATAGTAGATTATGCCCGGCTCCACGTGCCTTGGGATGGGCATTAGGCAGCAGTTGCTCAGGCATTGGCTGCTCATATTTCAAGCCCTATTTACAGAAATTCTGTAGTCAAGACAGACAACTTGCAGAGATGGACCCAGGTCCTGAATCCGCTACAAACAGGCCACATACATACACACACATGTCCACATGAAGGAGACATATGAGAATATGAAATTAATTCTGAAAGCAATGAAGTACAAAGACCACCAACGGCAGATCTGTGGAGACCTGAAGGTGATCGCAATACTGCTGGGCATGCAGTTAGGATACACGAACTACTGCTGTTTCCTGAGCGAGTGGGGACAGTCAGGCTAGGTCCTCACACTGCAAGAGAAAAGTCTGGCCTCTAAGGGAAAATCTGCACCCCGGGGGGAAAAAATGCCCAGCACAATCTTGTGGTTGATCAAAGCAAAATTCTTCTGCCCCCTGTACACATCAAACTGGGACTCACGAAGAACTTTGTTAAGGGGATGAATCAGGATGGAGAAGCTTTCAAGTACCTGAGAGGACAATTTCCACTCTTGAATGATGCTAAGGTTAAGGAAGGAATCTTTCTTGGTCCGCAAATTCGTGGACTTTTAAAGGATGAAAACTTTGAGCGAGTCCTCCAGGGTAATGAGAACACAGCTTGGGAAGCCTTTAAAAGTGTTGTGCATGACTTCCTGGGAAACTGAAGAGCTGGAAACTACGTTGAGACTGTGAACAACCTTCTAGAAAAGTATCATCAATTAGGCGGCAACATGTCACTGAAAATCCACTTTCTCGACTCTCATCTGACAACTATGGTGCAGTGAGTGACGAGCACAGTGAGCAATTCCACCAAGACATTTCAGCAATGGAAAGAAGATATCAGGGTAGGTGGAATGCTTCTATACTTGCTGACTGCTGTTGGACAGTAACAAGAGATGCCCCAGAAGTGGAATACAAGCGAAAAGAAGGCACTGTGGTGAATAGGTCACATTTTGAGAAAGTACTTTCGGTTCCTGTGCAGTTTTCTTGTGTGCTTTTTTTTTACGTTTTAATTAAAAACAACTGTGATTTATGTTGTGTCAAGAAAATGTAAATATGAGATTGTTTTAATATTACTTTTCACTCCGACTGCTACTGAAATTACTACATTCTTAGACAATAGCAAAAGTACTGTATCTCAAAAATTAGAACTAAAAAAAAATTTCTGAAGTCGATCATTTTTCTCAACCCAAAATTAGTAAAGTTTGCTTATTTTAAGAAAGGAAACAAATTCAAAGAATTTTTTTGTTGGACAGTGATATTATCACTACGTATGTGTATATAAATAAATGTATTTAGAATCAAATTTAAAAATAAAAGATTTTTTTATTTATTAATTCATTCTACATAATCTACACTACATAGTTTTATTATTAGGAATCGACTGTTATGGCCATCAAAAAAAAATTTGAAAAGCAAGATGTAACCCGACCACTGCTCTAACTCTCCCCTTTTTAGTTTGAATTTATGCTCCTCATGGTAAAGTCATTTAAAACTGAAAATTGCACCTTCATTCCTTTTGCTGCCCCCCTCACCAAGTTCTGTAGTTCATATTCAAAGTTTCCTGATATGGATGCCCTTTCTCACCATGGCACAACATCCATCTTTGGACCCTTTCAAAATTAAACTTCTCAAAAAGTTTATTTATTTACTTTTTTTTTTAGGTGTGGCCTCCATTTTATGTGACAATTTTTCTTCAAGTCCAAAGTATACAGATGTTTATAAATTATGTGGAAAAAATTTATATAGTTAAAGCATATCTAGAAATTTTCCTTTGCAAGTTGTGTGTTTGAAAAGTAAGTGGCAAAAATACTTTTAATAGATGTATTCTGAGGTACAAGGAAGAGTGCAAGTGTAATTAGCTTGCCTTAATCTTTAATGAAGATTTTAAGTATCCTTTCATCATATTTGGCAATCATAAAGCTGCTGAGAGCAGTGGTCTTAAATTTGTCAAAACACCTGCATAAATACAACACTGAAATTAATGTTCAAAAATCCCAGGCAGGTTTGGAATTGATTTACCAGGTATCCTGAATATGGGGGGGGGAGAAGCTTTTCCTCATGTTACACGGGTTTTTAATACCTAAAGGTGATAATTAGCAGAATATGACCATGCTGAGGTTAGGGGACTGCACTGGTCATGATACAGAATCACTATTCCTAATCTGTTTTTCCTTGTATGTTGCAATTAGATGGTTATGTGCTACCACAGTGAAATGGGTGATGTACCATACAATCACCCATTGACTGTGATGTGAGAAGGGTTTTTTTTTTTTTTTTTTTTTTGTTGATGCTGTGTAAGCTTGCCTTCTTGCATTATTTGCCACTACTAAGATTTATACTATAGTGAAACAGGATACTTAAAATCAATTCTAAATATACAGTTAAAAGGAGCTAAAATTAATAAGGCCACAAAAGTTAAAATTGCTTAACACAGGCACAATAAGCATGTGGGATTGATGAGAACCACAATATCAGTCTTTCATGTGGAACAGCATCAAAACCTTTTCCGAAATTATTCTTTGTGTCCAGTTCCTTTGTCGTAGCCAATCAGATTGGCCAGACAAGATCCCACCCTTAACAAATCCATGCATAGTGTTTGGGTAAGATGCCACGGGTGGTTTCCTACATCTACCCGAGTATTCTTGTGATGAAATACAGTACACTGTAAAAGCCTGAAAAGCGTAATGTGTTGGATGTATTATGTTGGATTCTGTTATTGGGTTCTTCTGGATACTTGGCTAATGGGCCGCTAGTCGGACTCTACATTACCCACCACTACTGCTGGGAGGCGAGTCAGGCTATCCATCAGGCCTTCCTGACGTAGAACAAAAAAAAAAATAAATAAATTAACATAAACAAATCTAGGAAGCAATTGCTTGTTTATTTACACCCCATGAGAATGGTGCACTAATGGCAAGTTGATGCACTAATAATGCTATATTATAAGTTATCAGAGGACACAATTTATTAGCACAGGACGTCCAAATTTCTTAAGTCTGCTCTGGGTGTAATAAAGTGACCAGATAGTTTCTTAAGCATGTAAGTATATGTGATATAAAATATACAATCCACAAACGTAAACAGGGTTCGAAATGCCTGAATCAATAATGTCATGTATATAGCGAAATTATAGTAACCTTATAATACCATGATAAATCTGACTAAAAAATGAATAGCAAATGCTTAGAAAACAGTACTCACCTTGTATAAATCTGCAATAAATTTTTTTGGTAGATGGTGGTTAAATTTAGGTTGGAAGAAGCATTAAAAAGAACTAAGGCGGGGAATGAGGTGAAAATATTTTAAACGGATTTTAAAATGAGCGCAAGGAAGTGTCATGTATATGCATTACCTATTTCTATTCTATCAGATTGGCGAGAATTCCCATTTCGAGCCCTAATAAACATAATTCAGTAAATTCTGGCCCTATGCATTATTTTAAACCCTCTATGGATACTCCTTTACCTTGGCATATTAATTGTGTGTATATATATATTATATATATATATATATATATAGTGAAACTCCTTTAAAAAGGACACCACTCGGTCAAAAGAAGCATCCACTATACACAAATCAGTGTAGCCAATTTCAATAATTTGAAACTACACATTTTTTTTCTTATCATTATAAATATTCGTTTCGGTTATACTCCAGATTATGGGTACACATCAGTGGAAGCGTCTTCTTTTGCTTGAATCTTAGTTAAGGTGTTTATCCCCACCTTGCCACTGTTTTAAATTTTCGGGAACTCGTTTCCAATTTTAAAACAGCTGCAAGGTGGGGATAAACACCATAACCATAGTGAGCTAGGCATGTCAATCACTTGTACTGGTACCAGATTGCAAAGACTAACCCACAATTTTAATATTATGGGTACACCCTGTTCCCGCTTTTAAAACAACGCCAAGGTAAACACCCTAAAATTCAAACAAAAGAGGTCACTTCCTCTGGAGGTGCACCCATAATCTGGAGTATCTTTCAACAATCTTTGTCTCAATTAATTAACTTTTAGTGAAAATTAACATAAATGTTTAAAGAATTTTATTTTGGGTAATCCTACAGTATAGCATCATGGTCACGGTTACCTTGTAAGTGACCGTTAGCTCCAAACTGTCATCAATCGTAATCTGATGGAACAGTTCCGACTTGTCACCGAACATGTAATTCTGATGGACCATGTGCAGCACTTGCTGAATTAAAAATAATGAAAAATAACATCTTTCAGTCATTTTTTCAAAAAGAATTTGGTAATTTTCTACATTTTTAGCAATTGTATACTTTTAACACATCACGACCAGATTGCAAGTTACTATCAGCTCCGATTTGATTGAGCATGCATGATGCTCACTATATCTACCGGTCTGTGTGCTGGGAATTGTCAAGAAGCATTCAACAATGCTCACTATATCTGCCAGTCTATATACTGGCAATGTACTATATACTCGCAGTAATATTTTTTTTTCCCTCTTATCTGTATTCTGGGAAAATAGCTATTTCAACGTGTTTTCAGAAAGAATAAAAAACAAATTTCATGACTATATAAGAATTTGATTATAAAAATAATAAAAGTAGGTAGTTATAAAAACAATAAATTGAAATACATAATTATTATTAATTTTTAATTAATTATAACACTGATATTTTGTATTACCTAAAAATAATATGACTATATTTTGTGATTATTTGTATATATGGCACATTGCAGTGTTACCAATTATTGTATAAGACACCACTTGCCTTTCAATCGTAAGGTCCTTGTCCTTCTGTGGGCAACACTTGCCTTTCTGTCATAAGTCCTGCGGGAAAAAGTACTTATTATCAGAATGGGCCCGGCATACCCATTAAATTTAAGTACAAAGGGACATGTTAATGTGTGAGTGTATGTAATCCCTTGCACTGAAGAGATAACATACACATGAAGAAACCTTCATAATTCGCCTGATATGCTGAGGATATTCGGCATAGTAAGTTCTGTATGTTGTGGTATAGTGTTTGGGTAAGGTACATCCAATACTCTTGTGATGAATACAGAACCTCTGTAAAAGCCAGAAAAGTGTTGTGTGTTGTATGTGTAGTTTTGTGTTGGGTTTTAATCTAGCTTCTTGGCTGCAGAGCCCCTAGTGGGACTCCACGTTGCCCACCACACACAGGGATGTGAGCCAAGCTGTCCACAGTATTCTGGCTGGCCGCTCTCTGTCAGAGATCACCTGAGCTTCCTGACAGAGAAAAAAAAAAAAGCATTAGTTATGGGAGAAGCATTTGGAAGGCCCTGCCAGGAAGTGGCTGTTGCACCTTATTGTTTTTATAATTAACTACTTTTATTATTTTTATAATAATCAAATTCTTATATAGTCAGGAAATTTTATTATTTTTGAAAACACGTTGAAATAGTTATTTTCCCAGAATACAGATAAGAGAGAAAAAAAAAATATATATACAGTATATATTACTGTGAGTGCCTAGTACATTGCCAGTATATAAACTGGCAGATATAATGAGCGTTGCACATGCTCTGTGACAATTCCCAGCACATAGTCCGGCAGAAATAGTGAGCATCACGCAAGTAACTTCCGATCTGTCCGTGATGCGTTAAAAGTATACAATTACTGAAAATGTAGAAAATTAGCAAATTCTTTCTGAAAACAGATTAAATGTATATAAAAAATGACCGAAAGATCTTATTTTTAATTCTGACGGAGCATGCGGGGTGCTTGCATACTCCGTCAGAATTACAAGTTTGGTGGCAAGTCAGAACTGCTCCAGGTTGGAGTACTATTACTATTATTAGCCATATGATGCAAGGGAGCCTAAGGCTTATGCTGCACCAGCAAAAAAAAATTCCCAAGTTACCCTGAGAGAGAGAGGAATCACCAAAAAAGAGAAGGATGATGATATCCAGCTCAGGACTCTGGGTTTGCCAAGCCCATACTAACCAGATGTGAGCCCCTGGCGTTAATAGATGGTGACCATGACACTACACTGGAGGATTACCATTAAAAGCATATAAAAAAATTACTGAAAGATCTTATTTTTCATTATTTCAAATTTAGCGAGAGCCGAACATCAGAATTAAAGTTTCAGTGACAAGTCGGAACTGTTTCAGGTTGGAACAGACAGTGACTTGCGAGGTAACTGCGAACATGACGTTATTCTGGTAGATTACTTCTTTTTGACAATTTCATTTCATTCATGAATTATTATACTGGTTTTAGTTTTAGTCCATATTCATCGTTTATGCCCACAGATTATTCTTTAATGTAATATGTTACCCCCCCAGTCGGGGCACCTCCGTAGCCAGGTGCGAAGGAGCAGCAGTGCGTAGCACACACTTCTTGACTAGACTGGGGTTTGAGCCAGTCACCACCAAATACGGAGGATGCAGAAAGGTCAGGGAATGACCACCGCATATTCATGGAGCAATATCGCCTTAGTTGCTAATGCTCCTAAAAACCAAATAACAAAGAAAACAAAACAACCCCCCCCCCCCAGTAAAAATCCCTCTTAAAATTTCTGCATACTGCCCTGCTACAAAGCTCAAAGAATTTCTGGCTATATTCCAGATCTTGGGTACAAGTTTTCTCAGCGCAGTGGGCGTGGTCTTAAACAGAGATATTTGGGTGATTATTGTGAATGCATTCACTTTCGTTAGTCTTAGTTAGGGTGTTTATCCCCCGCCTTACCACTGTTTTTATAGCGGAAAACGAGTTCCTATTTAAAAACAGCGGTAAGAGATATTTTAACAAAGTTTAGTTTTTAAGCGACTTCGGGAGGGATTTAAGCCTAAAACGTAAGTTTTAGGCTTAAAACTTACATTTTCTGAGCAATGCAGACAGGCTGCCAGGGCAGGTCATGGGGTTTTGTCAATGATATATAGGAATTTTGCTAGCAGGGAAAAGGAGGTGATTATCCCTCTGTATAAGGCAATGGTCAGGCCACGCCTTGAGTACTGCGTACAGGTCTGGAGGCCTCATTTTAGGAAGGATGTAGATTTACTTGAGCGTGTACAGAGAAGGGCAACAAGATTAGTGAGGGGAATGAAGGGATCCTCTTACCAAGAGAGGCTTAAGTTCTGCAAATTGCAGTGGCTGGAGACTAGGCACCTGCGCGGTGATCTAATTGAGGTATATAAGGCCTTGAATGGGTTGAGCATGCTGAATTCTGATGGGATCCTTTCACTTGTTCAGATTACGAACCTAAGGGGGCATAAATTCAAATTAAGAAAAGACAGGAGGTAGAATAGATGTGCGGAAATTTGCCTTTAGCCAGCGGGTGGTTAATTGCTGGAACAAACTTCCATCTGTCGTTGTGGAAGTTGATAGGTTGAATAAATTTAAGGAGGAATTGGACAGGCATTTGGGGAGAATGGTGTGATTTTTTTTTTTTTTTTTTTTTTTTGTTGGCTGATGCTGCATAAGCTCATACATTTGCTTTCTTGCATCACATGCCACTACTACTACTACGTAGTTATTTTTGAAAAATTTTAACTATTTTCCTTAATTTTAATTCCGTATTGCCGTTTTTTTTTTTAATCTTTATTTAGACTTCGATGTTTTTGGCGTGTTACATGTGGGCAGGGAAAGCAGTGAGTGTCTGACTAACGGTCAGAAACAAATCGGTGATTTGTTTCTGACCGTTAGTCGAAATATGGAACTGTACCCAAGATTTGGAGTATTACCGAATTCCTTTCTCCAAAAAAAATAAAATAAACAACGGAAACACATTATTATTTCTAACAATATTCCAGGATATGCGAAATGCATACAAGATACACAGAACAATAAATACAACCAATAAACCTGCATACACAAAACTTCGATAAAAACTTTCGTACATTGACTCGTTGCAGTCGAGAGAAGTGTATCGGGCGGTTTAAGACTGAAAATTGCAGGTTGATTTTCATTAGCTGAATTAGACTTTCAAAAATAATTTGGATTGACCATACCTGTAAATATGAATGCGACGTTCCTTCTCGGTAATGCCGTTGTTGAAAAGGAATACATATATAAACTTCTCGGTGATAAACTTGCAATGAAATGAGCGTTCCTTCGATAGTTGGAGTAGCAGACGACTCATTTGGCCTAGTAACGATCCACTCGCATCAATGCAATCTATTCCAATTATTCTCTATTCTTCTTCTTCATTGAGAAGAAGATTTACTACAACTCCTCTCTGAATTTATTAACAAGTCTTCATATATATGGACTAAATCCAGTCCGTCTGTTTCCTTACCTACTCTCCATAGAGTAGTAACATCTTCCTTCTCTGTGCTTCTCTCTCTCTCTCACTCCTGTTTACAAAACGCCTTCTATCCAACAAAACAGACGAACGTGATTCTTACGTCACGCGCAGTTGTGATAAATAAAACATTCACTTTGCACGCTTCGACGTATTAATGCTAAAGAAGCATTCTAATTCTGTGCTTAGAAAGTTCCTAAAAATAGTGAATGGTTCAGCATTATTGCTCAAAATATGAACAATGTGAAGTTCTGGTTTCCCTTAAAAAAAAAAAAAAAAAAGGACTTGCTAAGATACAGTCATTTAAAGAAAAAAAGCTTGATATACACAGACTTCATTAAAAGTAAGATCTTTTATTAATAGTTTCAGTTAATATTTGTTTTACGGTACTCCACGGCTAATAGTATAATTGACGCTTCCTTTACAATTAGTTATGAATCACAATTCGCGACTCATTTATGTAAATACTGTACTATACCTTCCCCCAAACACAAAACATGGGTCTATCTGTCAACTGCGTTTCATCTCATTCCTTTTCACCATTATCAAGGAAAAAAAAAAAAGTGTTGCCTTACTTTTCAGAAACCCCTCGTAATATTTTAATACATTGCCTAAAATACAACCTACAAGGATATTAAGATGACAGTGATGAGTGCCAGTTGCAATAAATATTAATTGCAACTGGCACCTTAACCTCCTCTAAGCTGCCTTATGGAAAAAATATTTCCGTAAAAATATTAAAATTTATTACTTATTAAATAATTTTATTTATGTGAAAACAAGTAAATTTCCATATTTTACCAGAGAAATGAATTGAAAGTATAAGTGAGGAGGGAAAAAAAAGGGAAGAGAAGAAAATACCAGGGGTTGGATTCTAACCACAAACAGCAGCATTTCACGTTACTACACGGCTGCTATAATCGTTAATATGTAACTGCCGAAACCTTTACTTGTGTTATATTTCACTATTCTTCCGCCGTTCTTAGTTATTGGAATAACAATTAATTATGAAAATTTCATACTAATAATTAGCAAATCGATATATTGTCCAACGCAATTACAAAACTTTAGAAAATGCTCCAGGAACATTGCGAAGAAATTCGCAATGTTCCAGCCTGTTTCTATGCTCTGAAACTGGTGCCTCCACTCTCTATGCGTTTTAACATGTAACAGAATTAACATTGTCGTCTATGGGAGTGTCCACTCTATGTTACCACTCTGTGAGTAGACAGGAGCATAGCCAGTAATTTTGACAGTATAGCCAAATATGCGCCTCTGTTTTCATAAAAATAATTAAATTTTAATTACGTGTTAAAATAAAACAATTCTGCAGCCATTATCAGTCCACTGCAGAATGGAAGCCTCCTCAACAAGTCACGTTAAGGGAAAATGGACCATAATCTGTGAGTTGGCAGATCAATCGTATTTAGCAGTCACGGGCTTCAAGCCAAGTATATTTACAGCGTGCGAGAGTGCTATTGCACTCTCGTTCATGACCACTCGGCTGCGGAGGCCTCAGCTACCTGTTAATACTAGTAGCACACGCTCTTTGAGTAGACCTGGGTTCAAGCCCCTGACTGCTGAATACGGTCGATCTGCCAACCTGCAATGGACCAGTTTTATAATAGTTAATTTAGATAATAACAATTGTCATACTTTTAAAATAAATTGTAAAGTTGTTCTAAAGTCTTTAACTGCTTTCGGCCAGATAATAAACTGACGCCTGTGGCCGGGGCTGCACTCGTCATACCCTAGTTAAGTCTGTGCGAGTAGAGCCAGCAGGAATATGATAGATAGGCGGGTAAACCTGACCTTCCTTTGTAGTAGGAGTTTTCTTAAGACATTCATTTCCACTAGTGAAAAAAGGTCAGGTAATGTTAGATTACGCCACCAAATTCGGGGCTGATTCTAGCTAAACACGATATCTGTAAGCACCTGAACCGTCTCGAATTTAGTTGCGTAATATAACCTGACTTTTTTTTTCACTAGTGGAAATGAAAACTCCTACTATAAGTGAATGTCAGGTTTACCGGCTTCTCTATCATATGCCTACTAGCTCTACTTCCTTGCAGAACGGCATTCATTCTAAAGCAAAATCCTGGTGATTAAAAGCCAATCAGCGCGGAGCTAGATCTGGCCATCGCAAAGCTCCATGGGTAAAAGTCTCTTTATGAAGTTTAACCCCGTTTTAAATGAATTTGATTATCATTTTGTGCCTTCATTATTTTGTTTAATTTGGTTTATTACAATCTGGTTAGACGTGCCTAATCCCTCAGGGTAATACAGTTGCCAGAATCGTCGACCTCCTCACACTGAGTGGAAAAGACGTTGAGTTTGAATCCCGTCGGTGACGTGAGGAAGTTTCATGAACCTTTTTTTTACAATGTGGCTGAGTTAGTTGGCCTCAAGGAGGGTAGTATGGTTTTTTCTTCAAGAAACTTGGTTTTTCATTCAGCAACAGGCAAATCGACCACACGCAATTTACAGACATAATATATATACAGGGTGTTTCAGTTAAACGTTTCAGAACTTCTAAGAGGGGTAGGGTACATCCTGACAACTCGAAATCATATGGCAATGTGGGGTCGGAAATGCTTTCCTGAAGCGGTATTGTACACAGAAGTCGTTGTGCGACGTCCTGCAGCACAGATTCGATTTTCGGTCAATGAATGGGCCGGTATTATGGGAGATCACCTCATCGGACCTTACCTGTTACCGTGTCGTCTAACCAGACCTATCTACTTGATCTTTCTGCAGCAAGTATTGCCTCAACTTTTGAGAGATGAACAGATTTCTGCATCGACGCAACAGACAATGTGGTTCCAACACGATGGAGCCCCTGCCCATTATAGCGGAGATGTTCGTAACTACCTGGATGTCACATTTGGTCAACAGTGGATCGGACCTGGTGGTCCCGTGCGTTGATTTTTATTTCTGAGGTCATGAAATCGCTAGTTTATGACACCCCTGTTGACAATGCTGAGGAGCTGGTTGCAAGAATCGCAGTAGCTGCCGAAGAAATTCGAAATTCGCCTGGAGTATTCCAGAATGTTCGGATGTCCATGCGTCGGAGATGTGAGGCGTGCATTGTAGCCCGTGGAAGAAACTTCGAACACTTACTTTAATCCATGTACCTTTTGCTTCTTTTCATGTATTATTAAAACGATTTCTCACTTACGGTCTCTCTTCTTTTTATGGTGCTTCTGTGTACAACACCGCTTCAGGAAAGCATTTCCGACCCCACATTGCTATATGAGTTCGAGTTGTCAGGATGTACCCTACCCCTCTTAGAAGTTCTGAAACGTTTAACTGAAACACCCTGTATATGATATTGTTAAAATCACTGATGTGCCTAAAACTGTACAACAAACCAAAACACTTGCATAATGCTGGCATTAAGCATGTGCAACACTGCAGCCGTACAGAACTTTTCTGATATAGAATCTCGCTCGGAATTGGAAATAAAAGCGCTCTGAACAACGGCACATACAAACAAGGCTGCATAAGATATTACATTTTGTTACAGCACAATCTGATTTTTTTCTCTATCCATGTTATTGATAGTGAGAAGTTGTTTGAAGTACCTAGTGAATACATCATATATTCAAAAGAACCATGGCACTTCGCTATGTTCCATGGTTCGTATGAGAGTAGCTCATAGTGTCTTGTCAATGATATACAGGAATTTTTATAGCAGGGATAAGGAGGTGATTATCCCCTTGTATAAGGCAATGGTCAGGCCACACCTTGATTACTGTATACAGGTCTGGAGGCCTCATTTTAAGAAGGATGTAGAGCTGTTGGAACGAGTACAGAGAAGGGCAACAAGATTAGTGAATGGAACAAAGAGTTGCTCTTACGAAGAAAGGCTTAAATTTTGCAAATTAGTGCCTGGAGAGTAGGCATCTGCGAGGTGATCTGATTGAGGTGTATAAAGCTTTGAATGGTTTGAGCATGCTCAATGCTGATGGAATTCTTCCTCTTGCTCAGAATAATAATCTGAGACGGCATAAATTGAAATTGAGGAAAGACAGATATAGGATAGATGTGCAGAAGTTTGCCTTTAGCCAGCAACTGGTTGGTTGGGTTGGTGGAACAGACTTACATCCTTTGTTGTTGTTGTTTGGTTTTTTAAGGAGCATTAGCAACTAAGGCCATATTGCTCCGGGATATGCGGTGGTCATTTCCTGACCTTTCCGCATCCTCCGTATTTGGTGGTGACGGGCTCGAACCCCGGTCTAATCAAGAAGCGTGTGCTACGCACTGCTGCTCCTTCCCACCTGGCTACGGAGGCGCCTATCATCCTTTGCTGTGGAAGTTGATAGCCTAAATAAATTTAAGGCTGAGCTGGACAAGTATTTGGAATGAACAGAGGGGTGAAATGGGAGCGGTTTTTTTTATTTTTAGCTGATGCTGCATAAGTTTACTTTCTTGCATATGCCTCTGCTAATGCTAAATTCTAAATGAGTTGCTAATCTCAATTCAACTGAGACTCCGTAACCTTATTCTCACCTGACGCATTTGTATTTGCTGAGGGCTGATGATTGTGCTGTGCGTAGACATTGTAAAGCAATTTTAACTATCCGTCATATTTTAGTCGAATGTACATATTTTAGTAATGAACGCCGTTTATGTTTTAACCATCTGTCTGAGCCATATACACGCAGGCAGATTTTATCGGACGATGACAATGTGTCAGATGTATTCAGGTTTTTACAACTGATTAATCTACATAGTTTTATTTAGATTGCTCTAATGTTTAATATATTGTAAATGTTTTATGTATTTTTGTTTATAATATATTAACTACATATGCTATTTTATATTTTTACATATTTATATTTTATTACCTTAGACTTGGCGCACGATAGCCTTAGATGCTGATGTGCCATTAAACTTCCAATAAGTAACCAACCAACCGTAACCTTATTAAAACTTCATTAAATCGACAACAAAAAATAAAGTGAGTTGGAATTACATTAACAACACTGCCCTAATAACTGTGAGGCCACCTTTTGCCAAAACTACAGCCCGTGCACTTCTTGGCATGGTCTCCACCAGGTGTTGCAAGATGCTCCATGATAGGGCTACCCATGCATTGCATGTCCAGTAATGCCCACATATTGTGAGGTTGATGGTTGTAGCAGCTAATGTCGTTTTCCAGTAGGTCACAAACATGCTCAATTGGGTGCGAGATCAGCTGACTTGAGCAGCTATGGGAGGACGGAGAATTCATTGTCATGTTTCTGAAACCAGTTAGCAACCTGCTGGGTCTAGTGGCATGGCGTGTTGTCTTGACTCACGAGTTGTCTGGATACAGTCATCATGGAGTGTACTTGGTTAGCGATGATAGGTGTTCCTATCGAGCAGTTGCCTGATGGTGATCAGAGGATGCAGGCATGCTATGAACAATCCCCAAACCATAACACCACCACTGTTCCAGGTGCCAAGCAGCAACAATGCATCCAGGATCCTCCTTGCAGTAACACAGTTGGTAAAATCATCGTCCTCCCCACACCGGTTGGAAAAGAACTCAAATTCCATCAATGACTTAAGAAACTTTTATGGGTCATTTCACAGTGTGGCTGAATTAGTTCGTCAGGCAAGGATAGCAGGGTTTTTCTCTCAGACACATTTTCATTCAGCAAGCAGGCAAATCAACCACAGAACACATGGAATTTAGACATTATATTTGGAGAAATATGACCCAAGTCACTGATACACCTAAAATCCTACAACAAACGGAATTAGAGTGCCATGGCCTTGTTGCTTTCTCCAAATTCAGATATGGCCATCAGTATGATAGGGTTGAAATCATCAGAACAGCTAGATTTACACATTTTGCAAGTCCAGTGTCGATGCTCACTTGCTCATGCAACTAATATGTCGAGCCAGTTGTTTCTGTCTCGCAACAAGCATGGATTCCTGTGTTTACCACAGACTGCCAATACTAAGTAATTGTCCAGTTCATAGTCCACATGGATATTGGTCTCGTTATTCCTAAGTTGTAATGGGTGTCAGCTGGGTCAATGTGCTGCATTGCTGCTGTTACAAGACCCACAACACTCACCACAGGTATCAACCATACGTATCCTTTGACTGCTGACGACCAGTCACGATTGCCTCATGAAGTTCTCGTCAAGCCATTCTTCCCCACACTCAAAAACTGATTGCCATGTGTGCAAACTAGTCTTATATCAACCGCTTCCGATTTTAAACCTTCACCAGCATCACAGACCATTCCAATACAAGGGAATATTGCTAATACAAAGCTCAGTGTACATTGCATTTCTATGCAAGGGATATTTGAAAAGTTTGTGCCTGAGCATGAAGTTTATGCGAGAAGCCTGGTCATATGTTACTTTTCAGCATTGTCCCTTTGAAGTCAATACACATTTTCCATTCTGTAATGCACTGACTCCAGCTGCAAAGAAAGTTTTCTTTCATGGGCCTCCAGGAATGGATCCATTGCACCAATGATGTCACACTCCGTGGGTAAATGGATGCCAGCTAGGTTTTTTTTATTTTTGAAATAGGAGATAGGTAAAAATCCGATGCTAGATCTGATGAATATGGGGGGGGGGTATCCAAATTTCTAAGCTTCGCTCATGCAATGAAACCATAGCAGTGCCAGATTTGTGAGGTGTTGTCCTGGTGGAACAAGACTCCTTTTCTGTGTTCTCCTTGGTATTTGTCTTTGATGTTTTCATGCAAATGCCTCACACGGTCTGTGTAATATGCCCCTGTGATTGTCTGGAAGGTAATCCACTAGCATCCCAAAAATCCGATGCCATCACCTTGTCACCAGTGGGAATTGACTTGGCTTTCTTTAGAGGGAAGTACAGCTGTGTTTTCACTGTTTGGTCTGATCCTTTGTCTCTTGCTGAAAGTGATGAACCTACATTTTATCCGTGGTCACAAATCTTTCAAGGAAACTTCCTGGATCTGCTTGAAAACAATACAAATATTCACTTGACAATTCTTGTGCATTTTTGATCGTTGTGCTAACACCTTTTTCACAGTAAGAATGTGTTAGTCTGTGGTGCACGTGGTCAGATGAGATGCTAAAGACACTTGCAGTGTACTGAGCTGTCACTCATCACCAGATCATACACACTGTCAACAACTTTTGGAATGATGGACATTGCAGGTTTTCTGCAGCTTGGGTCATCTTCCAGTTTCTCTTTCTCGTTTAAATTCTGCTACCCACTTCCTAACCATGGAACAGGAAGGGGTATTCTCCTCGTGTTTTAACCATATCCTCATGATTTGCCTTTTGTATTAGTCCCTTTTTTCTCAAATTGGATGACTGCAGGGTGACTGATTTTGTCCATCTTTCCTCATTCACACAACTTTGATTTTGGCACCTGTAATTAAAAAAGATGCAATTGAAACATGAAATTTTGTAGGTTACCATTTGAGGTGTTATATATTAGTACAGAAAATTTTAACACTGTAGCGCTAACCTTCCACACTCATGCCCACGGCCGGCCACAAGCATGTTCAACCAGTTATCAAACAGGGTCCCACACTTAAATGGCCTAAAACAGGGTTTCCAAAGTGTGGTCCACAGCCCGGTACCGCAAAAAGAAAATACCAGTCCGCAAACAACTTATTTGAAATACATCTACATAAAACTATAAGAAAATTTCCTGAAAATGTAATAAAATACCAATGCCCAGTTATACTAAAAATAAATTTAATGCTTTTATAATTTATTAAGGTATCCCTACTTATGTGATATTTTTTGCCTTAAAATTTAAATTTACAAGGTATCAATATAAATATTTTTAAAGTTCAGGAAAAAGTAGAAGCAGCTACGAAGAAAATTCATCTCTGGGTACTTCGAGTTGAAAAGGGGAATTATAATCAAGAGTATGTTTGATGCGACATTCCAGCTGAGATTTCTGCGGCGATTAAAGAACACCGCTTGGAATTGAAATCAAAACTTTCAAGAATATTTTCCTCCAATGTGGATTCAAATCCACAATTGCAATCCGCAGCAGTAAAATGTGGATTCGAAACCCGTTTACTTTTAATGTCTCAATGAACAAGAAATTGATTGTTATTGAACTGTCATGTGACACAGCATTAAAAGACCACTTAAATCAGGTCTCATTGATAAATTTTTGGCTAAGTTGCCTTGAAGAATATAAGCATTTATCAGAAAAAGCATTGAAATTTCTTATGGCATTTGTAACTTATAAATGTGAAACCGGATTCTTAACATTAGTATTTTTAAAAAAACAAATGCCGGAACAGATTGGATGTTGAGCCAGATTTGAGAATCAAGTTGACATCTTTTCTCTTAATTTAAAATTACTATGTGATGGAAAACAGCATCTCCCTGCTCATTAAATAAATATTTGCCCAAAAACAGACTCAAAAATATATAAATTTTATGTAAACGTTTGATAATAAGCAAAGAAATGAATTACCTATCTTTTATTTATATTCACTGATGTTAATGAATTACCTAATTGCATTATTACTGGTATGCTAAATGTTCTAATGGTAGTGTCATTATTTTCCGAACCTACAAGTATAATTATTGAAAATACATTAATTTATAGCTATAGGTGGGCTGCAAAAAAAAAAAAAAAAAAAAAAATCTGCAAACACCAGTCCGCACTTGAAAAAGTTTGGGAGACCCTGGTCTAAAAAACTAATATCCGCATTTCTATCGAGCCTACTGCTATCTTAATGTCTAGTTACCCACATTGTCACTCCAAGAGCGCTTGTACTAGTTGACTTGACAGTGTCATATTATATACTTCGTATCCATGTCATAAATATGATATAAATATATCATATATACCATGATATAAATATGTCATATTTATACTTCGTATTCATGAGAAGATCAGTTGGTTCTGTCCATAAATTGTGTTCTCTCCAGTTTTGCATGTTTTACTGGAAGAAAAACCCATTTCCTGAGGGTGAACTTTGCTATCCTATCAATGCCTGAGTCTGACTAACTCAGCCACAAAATGAAAAAAATCCATAGAAGTTCCTTGCAGCATTGACAAGATTTGAACCCTGGCTTTTACATCTGGAATGGGGAGGATGGCGATTATAGCCACTGTGCTACCACATGTATGTAATCATGGTACAGTGAATTGAAACTATAAGTAGGTAAGATAAAGTTAAAGTGATATGTGAAATTGAGAACATTGAAAAGGCCATTTATTTGTTAATGACATACAGGAATTTTGCTAGCAGCAACAAGGATGTAATTAGCCCATCGTTTTTATGCAGTACTAAAGATAAACCCATTTGTATCTTTAGTACTGCATAAAAATTGAAGGCTTCTTTTTGAGAAGGATGTAGAGCTGCTGGATACGTACAGAGATGGGCAACGAGATCTGTGAGCAGAACAAAGGGTGCTATTACCAAAAAAGCATTTTTCAAATTGCAGCATCTGGAGACTAGGCACCTAAGGCAATCTACTTGAGGTATTTAAGGCTTTGAGTAACTTGGGCAAACTCAGTGCTAATGGGATTTTTCCTCTTGCTCAGACTATGTACAAGGGAGCTTTTTTTTTTTTTTTTTTTTTGGCTGATGCTGTTTGAGCTTGCTTTCTTGCATCATTTGCCACTATTTATTTATACTAAATTACCAATAAATTTTAGATATTTAATGTATATAAACATTAATATACAAAAGTATTTATATATATATAAGGTTTCAGCAAATCTTAGATGGAATAAATTGATGAATCCCAAAGAAAGAAAAAAGTAGCTAGCCGAAGACAGCATTGGTTGCAGTTCAAAGTTCAGAAACCTGAAAATGGATAACTTCAAATACAGCAAACAGAAGTAACTAGGAATTTTGATGGCTATAACCAAATATCAGAAATGAACCTGTTTTCATAAATGTAATTAAATTAAAATGTCTCTGCCAGAACGAATACTTACTATTATAGCAAATAAAACCCTTGAGCAAATTTTCAGCCAGAGTCAAAAGTCAGAGCAACTGACAATGCCATTCTTAGAATTGCACTCTAGTGCAGAAGTTTCAATCGGGATTGTGCAGCTTTTACGAATTGTGTTAATGAATTTGCACAATCAGGATGTTGCAACTTCTTATTTTCAATGTTCTGCCAAAGGCTGGTCCACACATTCATTCAACTACTTTTCCATACTTCCCCTATTATTGTTTTCCTCAATCTCCCTCTGGGTCTATCTGAGTGACGTGACCAACTGCAAGGCTGGACTAAGTATGTTAGTTGTCCGACGGCACCGGGGGTTTCCCCTATCTCCTCGGCAAGGCTGGATTGTGTAACAAGATCATGTAAACGGACGAGTCAATTTAAACTGTTTTTACAAATGGTAAGGTGAAAGTGTAACATAACATTAACCTCACAAAGCCATACATCCAGACTGTCATGACCACCACTGAAGTGGTACCATGGTATGGGGTATGTGCTATTGCTATAGGCTTGCTTTGCTTGTACTTTTAGAAAGTTGTGCGACCTCCAATGAATATCTGTCTTATTGGACCAATTCACCTGCAGTGCTTCATATTTACTTGGATTTACTTGAGAGAATCCATTGGATTGCAATGGATTCTTTGAATATTTAAAAATTGTATTTGAATGGTTCAAAATACAATTTTTAAATTGTATTTTGAACCATCTCAAGATTTCAAACATCTATCCTGGCAGCCTAATTCTCTAGATCAGAATTAAATTGAGAATGTCTAAGACATGTTAGAAAGGACAGTTCAACTTCACAATTCCCTACTGACCACAATACAGCAACTGACCAATATCCTGATGGAAGAATGGTCAAATATGGAACTAGACACCTAATGGAATCTATGATATAAGCTGTAATTCATCACAAAGGTGGTCCACTAGATACTGAATAAAGGCTTCTAATTTTTTGGCCAGCAAGTGTATATTGATTATCCATTAAATTCCCCCAATTTCACTACCATATCCTTCCTTCTTATTTTCTCCATGTTCCATCTTCCTCTGTCCCTCTCATCCTTTTCAACTTTAATTGCACATCCATTATAACAATATTATGGTCAGAATGCATGGCTAGTCCTGGGGGGACAGTTCTACAACTGCTTATTATAAGACAAAATGAAGACCACTAAAATATGGCAATTCAAAAGTTGTTTGATATTTAAAAATTAAATTATAAATCCTCACTTGTGTAAGTTTTATTTTATGGCAAATAAACACATCACATCAATTTACTAGAAATTTCCTTTCTGCGCTCATTTTTTCATTTAAACTATGCTAACACAAAGCCACGGCCATATGCCACACCAGTGGTCTCCAAACTTTTTTGGTCGCACACCCTTATTTTACTTAAAAGGACTAGCGTGCACCCCAGAATAAAAACTTAAATGTATAAGTTTAATATATTTTTTTATTTATAAATCATTTACATGGAAGGCATCGTATCTAAATTCACACATAATTTTAAAAGATCCCAAATAATAATCAAAAAAAAAAAAAATTAAATTGAAGTTCAAGTACAAAATGCATGTACTTGAATGTGCATGATCGATGGCATGATCAAATAAAGCCCCGCGATCGAACAAAGCTGCATATTGAAGTATTAAAAAAAAACATTCATAAATTTTATTTTTCAATTATGTTTCGAAAAACTAAAGTTCTCATAATTAATAAATACTGATTTATTGTGGATTATCTCGCATGCATCCCACTTTGGAGACCACTGCTAGACAAATTCAAGTTCAAACTGCTACTTAAATTTTGACTAAATCTCTGCACTTGTGAGATGCAAAAATATCTGAAATTTAATTCACTACTTTTTGAATTACTTAGAGGTCACTATACTAACCTGTATAGTGTCTGCAAGCACTGTTCATAAAATGTTTGATAGTTCTCCTTTTAAATTCCTTAAGATGTTAGTGTTATTGCCAAGTTACATTTAAGAAAAGCACTACTTTGTTATAAACAGAAATCATAGAAATGGGAGTAGATATAAAAATAACAGTCATTGCAATAAGCTTCTGTTCTTTAATAACTATTCAGTAACAGCTACCTCCAAAGATATTTCAAACTGTATTTGTGATTCTGGTACACCACATTCTAGTGAATTTCACTTTTTAGTATGCAAACTCTTTAGTAATGAAGAGAGGCTAATGATGATGGACAAATGTTTGAATGATAGTATGGGGACAGCCTTATACAAGATATGCACCTTCAAACCACAGACACAACCATACCACTACAACTGTGGTGGGATCAAAAGAACACAAAGCCAAATATATGTTAAATATTTTTTGTTTTTGGATATTTATTAATATTAACATGCTTAAATAAACAAAACACAATACCCACAATTTTTAAAAGTTGTCTATTGGAATTAAAAGATTGGATAGGCATAATTGACCTAGAGTGAACTACTGCAACCAGGTTGAAAATCTAATTTTGAAAAACAAATGTTACAAACATCTCCAAACTAAATTATACAAAGTGATTACATTATATACTTTTTCAAAAATTTATTTGAAAAAAAAAACAAACCAACACACCTATTAAAGTTAAAGAAGTTGCAAAAAGCAATATTTAGATTTTGTTCATAACAGCCTATTAATGTTCAACATTAACACTCCACACAACACTCAAAAACCATTGAAAAATCATTTTTTGAATCAACGTATACATGGCACTGGAAATGTTGAGGATATCAAGAATTGCTTGCAGATGTGAAATTTTTTTACAATTTCCAGGGCTAAGAGGAGCAAACGTTGGAGAGTGGAAATTTGAAACCTCACAGGCATTCAAATATCCACTCAGGTCCATTTCAATTAGGTGTATTATAACATCACAGAACTGCCAGGTGTCCAGTTTTGAACCAGACAGTCCAGTACACAAATTGTGAAATATTAGACATGTAAATGATCAGGTATTTTCTCATTAAGTTTTATTACCATTTTATACATACGGTACAAAATTTGTGTCCTGTGGTATCTGGTATTAACATGTAACCAGCAGATCTAACTCCTGTAAGGTCCGTGGTTGAGATGCTGCAGATCAGAATTGCTGTTCCAACACAAACCACAGATGCTCAATGGGACTGATGTCTGGGGAATTTGGAAGTCTTCCTCATGTTCTGCGAACTAGTCTCGAACAATCCAGACGGTGTGGCATGGCACATTATCTTGCTGAAAGATGGCACCCGCCAGAGGGGAAGACAGTTGCCATGAATGGGTGTACCTGGTCGGCAATGATGTTTAGGTAGGTGGTAGACATCAGTGCCCAGCACATGGATGACTGGACCCACGGTGCATCCAGGCACCATCATTTCCCCAAGTAAACAATGCACACGGCCGCCCACATGCTGCAACAGCGCCTCCGTAGCCTGGTGGGAAAGAGCAGCAATGCATAGCACACACTTCTTGATTAGACCGGGGTTCGAGCCCATCACCACCAAATACGGAGGATGCGGAAAGGTCAGGGAATGACCACCGCATATTCCCGGAGCAATATAGCCTTAGTTGCTAATGCTCCTAAAAACCAAATAACAAACAAACATGATGCAACAGGAAATGTGATTCATCAGACTAACTCCTGTAAGGTCCGTGGTTGAGATGCTGCAGATCAGAATTGCTGTTCCAACACAAACCACAGATGCTCAATGGGACTGATGTCTGGGGAATTTGGAAGTCTTCCTCATGTTCTGCGAACTAGTCTCGAACAATCCAGACGGTGTGGCATGGCACATTATCTTGCTGAAAGATGGCACCCGCCAGAGGGGAAGACAGTTGCCATGAATGGGTGTACCTGGTCGGCAATGATGTTTAGGTAGGTGGTAGACATCAGTGCCCAGCACATGGATGACTGGACCCACGGTGCATCCAGGCACCATCATTTCCCCAAGTAAACAATGCACACGGCCGCCCACATGCTGCAACAGCGCCTCCGTAGCCTGGTGGGAAAGAGCAGCAATGCATAGCACACACTTCTTGATTAGACCGGGGTTCGAGCCCATCACCACCAAATACGGAGGATGCGGAAAGGTCAGGGAATGACCACCGCATATTCCCGGAGCAATATAGCCTTAGTTGCTAATGCTCCTAAAAACCAAATAACAAACAAACATGATGCAACAGGAAATGTGATTCATCAGACCAGACGACCTTCTTCCAGTCACTCAAGGTCTAGTTTCGATGCTCGTGTGCCCATTGTAGGCGCTGTCACCGGTGAACCATGGTTAGCATGGGCACTTGGAGCAGCTTGCGGCAACACAGCCCCATTTTCAGCAGGGTTTGACGTACTGTGTGTTGTAACACATTACTTCCGTCACCAGCATGTCAATTACTGGTGAGTTGCACCACAGTCGCCACATACCATCCGGGAGAGCCTTCACTCATCTTGAGCATTGATGAGCCATGATCGTCCAACACCTCACTGGTAGTTCGTGGGTTTTTCCTCCTCGGACCACTTTTGGTAGGTACTAACCACGTCTGACCGTGAGCACCCCACCAGCCGTGCCATTTCGGATATACTCTGACCGTCGTCTGGCCATTACAATTTGGCCTTTGTCAAACTTGCTTAAGTCCACTGCCTTTCCCATCTGAAAAACAAGAGTAACACTGATTAATGGAGCTCAGTATCAGGTGTTTTTAATACCGTGTCACGACCCATGCCGTAGTTCACCTGCAGGTGCTTCGATTTGCTTAATGACTCACTGGTCATAATGTTTTGGCTCATCAGTGTATGTTAGTTTAATTTTAGTTATACCATATTGAATTTTCATTATAGTTTTCTTGAGTTTTAAAAAATTTTGCAACCATTGTTGCTATTTAGGTAGCACTATTGGGCTTTAATCTTTCTTTTTTTTTCTCTCACATAGCTGGAATAATAAAATTTCAATTTCTGTAGACAGATGAATATGTCTCTGTATTGAATATAGAAAGTAACGCGTGTGTGTGTGTTTTTAATATACCTTTCATTTGTTTGGATGTGAAAGATATTTTATTTTAAAAAAAAATTGATAAAAGCTGCCTAATTAAATTTAAAGTTATAGATTATTATTCTGAGTTTCATATTGTTCCATTATATTGGTATTTCTTACTATAATCTAGTCCAGTGGTTTTCAACCTTTTTTTAATAATGGCACCCCAAGTAATTTATTTTATTTTGCGGCACCCCTACTCAATTTTCTGCCTGTTAGATCCGATTCTCTCTGTATATATCCATGCATATATATTACATATATATATATTTAAAAAATGTTATATGATAATTATTACAATAATATAATTATAAAAATTACATTTCATAATACAAATTATATACAGTATATAATTTTATTCTTTATATAGAGGTACTAAGTAAACATCAATTATAGATCACCACAACATTAAAAAGATACTGTACACCTTTTTAAATTGAAATAAACATATAAATTAAAAAATAATAATAAGTTTAAGTAACTTAAACCCAAATCACGTGGCACCGCGGTTGAAAACCACTGATCTAGTCCTTTGCAGTAAGAATTTTTTTTTTTTGGCTAAACTTCCATGCATTGCCACAGGGGCTCACAGCTGGTGAGTATGGGCTTGGCACACCCAGGATCCTGAGTTGGATATCATCATTCTTTTCTTTCTCGGTGATTCCCCTCTACTTCTGACTCTTGTTTTCTCTCTCAGGGGTAACTCAATTTTTTTGTGGCTGGTGCAGCAGAAGCCTCAGGATTCCTTGCACCGTATGGCTAATTATAATAATAATGTATGTCAGATATTTTTATGGAACAATCCAGTAAGCCTATCACTTACTTTGACATAATGAATGCAAACACGTGAAAGTAGAAGCTGCAGATATGCAAAACCAATAGCTGTCTGGTTTATCTGAGAGGAATCATCTGCCAACCGCAATAGCTATAGCTATAGCTCGGACACAGCATGGTTTTGTTAAGGGGAAGTCTTGCCTGACCAATTTGATTGGATACTATGATGCAGTCACAAAGGAACTGGATGCAGGGAATAACTTTGATATTATATACTTGGATCTTAGAAAGGCTTTTGATACTGTTGCACATGGAAGACTGCTGCACAAATTGGAGCAGTGTGGCATTGGAGGCAAATTGCTGCTGTGGATAAAGGGGTGGCTGAGGGGAAGAAGACAGAGTGGTAATCAATGGACACTGCTCGTTGTGGACTAATGTTATTAGTGGAGTCCCTCAGGGCTCAGTGTTGGGTCCATTATTGTTTTCTGTATTCATAAATGATATTGATGAGGGTATATCAAGCTTAATGTCGAAGTTTGCAGACAATACAAAGGTAGGCAGGGTTGTCAAGGACACTACTGACACTATGCTGCTGCAACAGGATCTGGAAAGGTTGAGCAGATGGGCTGAGAGGTGGCAAATGAAGTTTAACATTGACAAATGTAAAGTACTACACATGAGAAACAGCAACCCCAGAGCAACGTATCAACTCTGTGGTACTACACTGACAGTGGTAGAGAATGAAAGGGACCTGGGGGTGGTTGTGCAGGCAAATATGAAGTTCTCTGAGCAGTGCAGACGGGCTGCAAGAGTAGCTCATGGTGTATTGTCAATGATATATAGGAATTTTTCTAGCAGGGATAAGGAGGTGATTATTCCCTTGTATAAGGCAATGGTCAGACCACACCTAGAGTACTGTATACAGGTCTGGAGGCCTCATTTCAAGAAGGATGTAGAGCTGCTGGAACGAGTACAGAGAAGGGCAACAAGATTAGTGAATGGAACAAAGGGGGTGCTCTTATGAAGAAAGGCTTAAGTTTTGCAAATTACAGTGTCTGGAGACTAGGCACGAGCGAGGTGATCTGATAGAGGTGTATAAAGCCTTGAATGGTTTGAGCATGCTCAATGCTGATGGGATTCTTCCTCTCGCTCAGAATAATCACCTGAGAGGGCATAAATTCAAATTGAGGAAAGACAGATGTAGGATAAATGTGCGGAAATTTGCCTTTAGCCAGCGGGTGGTTGGTTGGTGGAACAGACTTCCATCCCTTGTCGTGGAAGTTGATACCCTAAATAAATTTAAGGCTCAAGTGGATAGGTATTTTGAACGAACAGAGGGGTGAAGTGGAAGTGGGTTTTTTTTTTTGGCTGATGCTGAATAAGCTTGCTTTCTTGCATCAAATGCCTCTACTAATGCTAATGCTAATTAGAGTGCATTGTCTTGCTGCAAATAATGTTTCTGGGGAATGCTGGTAGTCAGCCTATGACATATCTGCATATTTCATCCATAAAATTTTCTCCTCAGAGTTTTCCAGTGAAACACATCATTGCCATTTTCAACAGACTTCTGCCTATCTTCTCAAGATAATTGCCTAGTTTCTATGCCTATAAACATTTTTGCCTTTAGAAAACTGAATCGCTGTTCTTTACAACTATCAGAGGTGTGAAATTCAAAAGACTATAACATATAGTTTTCACAACACAAAGAAAAGCAAATTTTAAATAATGCATTAACAACATTACAAGCTAATATTACAAATACGAGTGATGCTAATTTAAAATTCTTTATTTGACAACTTCCCAATAATTTGCTAAAACACTGCTTTTCAGAAAATTTACTTGCAATTTTAATTTTAAGCAAATAACATGACAAGTTTCTATAAATTATTGTAATACTGAAGTGAATTCTAGGTTAGGTGGTACAAATATTAACTGTAACAGTTATTTCTTAATAACTATGCATATTATAAAAAACTATATTATTTAAATAAATTAAACTTTAAAAACTTTCAAAAAAGTTTATTTAAACTTCTGAAAAATTTAATCTGTTTTCACATACAGTTATAACTTTAAAATCTATGATATGAAAAAATAATACAATATACACAAGCAATACATGACATGATATGGCTGCTATTGGAGCCAATATTCTGGAATTCACAGAAAACAGTCTGTTGTACAATGCTTATATGAATAGCTACAAACAGTGACTAAAGGTTCAGTATATTTCTGTTTATATTTGCAAGAAAATACCTTTATTGTACTTGACAACAATTTTTTTTTTACTTGGAAAAATTAATAATAGCTAGTAACACAGTAGCAATTTCATGTCATAATTTCATAACTAAAATGCAGAACAATTAAGAGTAACATTCCTATTTGAAAATAATCAACGTATATAACTATTCCCTCCCACCTTGCCTGTTTTTTTATTTTCTTTTTTTGATCAGAGGTATCCAGGCTTAATAACCACAAAAAAATAGTCTTCGAAGGCTTAAGAGAGCTGCATAAGATAATTTTTGAAGAGTTAAGAGACAAGCCTTCAAAGTGTGTAGGTGACTTTTAATAACTAAACTTCACACAGACAGTAAAAATTTACTTTTCAAACCATTTCAAAATCAGTTAATAGCATCATTTTAGCTATTTAGCATGCCTTTACTGGAACTGAGTTATAATTTCATATCTTAGGATCTGTTTAAAAAGCAGGTTCTGAAGTTTAAAAAAGTTCGAAGCCAAAAACTGTCTTTCCCAATAGTGAAATGATGTATGAAGGAATATTTGATTGACAACAAACAAGGTAACAACCAAATATCTAATTAGGTTTTTTTTTTTATTTTATTTCCTATTTAATCAAGGGGCTGCAAATGACTATTATTATTTTCAGACAAATTTTCCTGGGAGCTCCAGTTCAAATGTCAAAGGGCCTACATCTGATGTATATGATACATCAAGGAGCAGTGGTTGGCCATTAAGAAAATACTGTACTAAAAAAAATAAACTTGCAACCATCAGTACATAGACAATCAAGTACTCTTTGCACACCTAGAAGATGCCCAATACTCCATTTACAGTCTGCATCTTAGTGAGATAAAATTTAATATAAACAATATTGATAAGAAGTTGGATTGTTTAAAAAAATGCCATGAAATCTAAGGGCATGATGTGCCAATAAAGTAATGACCGATTTGTTAGGTACACCCCATCATCCACAGAATTATATGCTATGACAGCATGTCAGATTTCTGTATATATGCATAATTCACTGACAGAATGGCCAAGAGACTTTGAGCATGGTATGATAGTTGGCATTAAATATGCACTGGTTTTAAGTATCACTGACACTGCAGCCTGGCTCAGAAGCTTGCACATGTGTCAAGAGCACCACTAGCAAACCTTTTATGCGCTATGTCAAAAAAAGCAAAAATAATTTTTGAATGCCGGGGGAGGGGGTAACAAAAGAGGGGGAAAGGAAGACTAGGATCAGTAAATATTCTTCGTTATCATAAAAATGTTAACACATTTTGAGAACTTTGTTGTATAATTCTGCTCGCAACAATTACTGTTTTTAATGCTAGATGTGGCTGATAAACTGTAAAATGAATGTCTTCAAATAATAAACTATTTATGGGTGACTGCATGCCTTATATTTTGCCTATCTGCCATTGGTTCATAATACCTGATCTAGAATGTACTGAGAATAGTGCAACATATCCCTGATTTGCAGTAGGGATATGTTGCACTATTCTCAATAGTGCAACATATTGTTGCACTATTGAGAATAGTGCAACATAGTGCAACATATTGTTGCACTATTCTCAATTGTTGCAGTCCAATCTGAGGCACTGTTGGATGCAATCTAACCTTTATGGATCAGCATCTGTTGCACAATTCCAGCACTTGTGGAAGCCTATACACTTTTAAACTTGAGGCTGTTCTGAGAGCTAAAGGGAATGCTAATAGGTTGATATAGCTAATAAACTGGCAACCTGGTATATATTGTATATTCTATGATTGGTTTGCCTGTTTTGGAAGATGAAAAACCAGTTTTCAGGAGAAAAAGCTACACAATGCTTACCCAAGAGACCAACTCTGTCATTTTAAAACCCCCTAAAAGTACTGCCCATCAAGAGGAATCTAACCCAAGTCCTTGCCATGAATGTGAAACAGTGATGATAGCTAATGTACTAGTTGAGCGTCCATCAAAAGATAAGATCTGTATAAATAAAAATATTAGAACAAGAAGAGTTTACATATGAAAGTGTTTCTATAAATAAGATAACAACTGTACCTTAGAAAAATACATCATTATTAAAGATAGGTGAAATGTATGGATTATTGAATTTTACTATTTTTCATCCAAACTTTTCAATTAATTATCCTACTGTGATTTTATTTTGATCCTTGCAACAAAACCTGATGTGAAATTATGATAGCTATGAAATAATATATCACTTCAGCATATTACTATTTGCAAAATGGGATTGTTCTTTATATCAAAGAATTGGAAATCAAAGTATAAGCAAGGCTACTAATTCCAGTATTTCCAATAGCAAAATATAGTCATAAGAGTACAATCCACAACTTTGTTCTATATTGGGTAATGAAAAGAAGTATCTTTAGTAACAGCAGTCTTGCCATAAAAAAAAAATGCAATGCTGAACCAGGTTCAACAACACCCCTACCAGAGAGTGTTAGACAGTAAATCAAGCTAATTTTAAAGTGGAGGAGAAATTGTTGAAGATAAACACAAGAAAGGCACCTGGGGTGGATGGGATCTATCCAGTTATATTAAAGGAGGCAGCAAAGGAAGTAAGCAAACCCTTAGCCATAATTATGAGCACTTACTTGGACTCAGGGGAGGTACCCATAGACTGGAGATGTCCAAATGTGACCCCAATTCACAAAGGAGGATCAGAGGCTGACACAAGTAATTATAGACCTGTGAGTTTAAAATTCTGTTCCAGGAAAATTAATGGAGGCACTGATTAAAGAAGCACTGCAGGATCATTTAGACAAGACTTCAGTTATAGCTCGGACACAACATGGTTTTGTTAAGGGAAAGTCTTGCCTGATCAATTTGATTGGATACTATGATGCAGTCACAAAAGAACTGGATACAGGGAATAACTTTGATATTATATATTTGGATCTTAGAAAGGCTTTTGATACTGTTGCACATGGAAGACTGCTTCACAAATTGGAGCAGTGTGGCACTGGAGGCAAATTGCTGCTATGGATAAAGGGATGGTTGAGGGGGAGAAGACAGAGAGTGGCAATCAATGGACATTGCTCATCGTGGACTAATGTTATTAGCAGAGTCCCTCATGGTTCAGTCCATTTTTGTTTTCTGTATTTATAAATGATATTGACGATGGTATATCAAGCTTAATGTCCAAGTTTCAGACGATACAAAGGTTGGCAGGGTTGTTAAGGACACTACTGACGCTATGCTGCTGCAACAGGATCTGGAAAGGTTGAGCAGATGGGCTGAGAGGTGGCAAATGAAGTTTAACATTGACAAATGTAATGTACTACATATGGGAAACAGCAACCCCAGAGCAATGTATCAACTCTGTGGTACTACACTGACAGTGGTAGAGAATGAAAAGGACCTGGGGGTAATTGTGCAGGCAGATATGAAGTTTTTCTGAGCAGTGCAGACGGGCGGCAAGAGTAGCTCATGGTGTCTTGTTAATGATATACAGGAATTTTTCTAGCAGGGATAAGGAGGTGATTATTCCCTTGTATAAGGCAATGGTCAGGCCACACCTTGAGTACTGTATACAGGTCTGGAGGCCTCATTTCAAGAAGGATGTAGAGCTGCTGGAACGAGTACAGAGAAGGGCAACAAGATTAGTGAATGGAACAAAGGGTTTCTCTTACGAAGAAAGGCTTAGTTTTGCAAATTACAGTGTCTGGAGACTAGGCACCGGTGAGGTGATCTGATAGAGGTGTATAAGCCTTGAATGGTTTGAGCATGCTCAATGCTGATGGGATTCTTCCTGTTGCTCAGAATAATTCCCTGAGAGAGCATAAATTCAGATTGAGGAAAGACAGATGTAGGATAGATGTGCGGAAATTTGCCTTTAGCCAGTGGGTAGTTGGTTGGTGGAACAGACTTCCATCCCTCGTTGTGGAAGTTGATAGCCTAAATAAATTTAAGGCTCAGCTGGACAGGTATTTCAAACAAATGGAGGGGTGAAATGGAAGTGGTTTTTTTTTTTTTTTTTTTTTTGTGGCTGATGCTGCATAAGCTTGCTTTCTTGCATCATATGCCTCTACTAATGCTAATGCTTTGAGTTATAGAAAAAAAAAAAAAAAACAATGGTAAAATTCAAATAACTAATTCCACTGAACACGAAAGAAAGTTCAGTACCCCTAAACACTCACTGGATCTAGTGTTTTTTGTTACATCAATTTTCAGTTAAAAAAAAAAAAAAAAAAATTCTTGAATAGATTGGAGGGGGGAGAAGAATGCATTTAGGAAAACTACAAGTGTAAAAGTGAAGATTCTGCTTTTTTTATATAAATAACAAAACTGAAATTTTTGGATTTTAATGTAAAGTGTATTTCAAACTAATTAAAAACAGAAGACAAGCTAGTAACTTAGTGACTATCACTGACATTTTCCAGCATGTTGAAAATCAACCTGTGTTAAAAGGGTTATTTTGAAGGAACAAGGCTTTCTCTAAAATGACTAAATATTTGCAGGCAAATGCAAACAATTGTAAAGGTAGTCAGTTTCCACACGAATTCACTGTAATATTTGCATTAACCTAGGGTGACACCCCAAAGACTGTAGATATTTATTGAATAGTGGGAGAAGCATGTAACCTGAAGCAAACAAAGTGTTAACACTTGCCAGGTAGCACTGTTGCAAAAGACAGTGGCAGGTCACCTGACAGGTGCTCGTATTAAAAACCTTCAGAAATTATTCCAGTAAAAGTGACTATATTTAGGAATGTAGAAATTTTAATCATTAGGCTCAATTATTGTGGGAATGACATCTGACCCACCACTACTGCCAGGTTAAGTATTATGAGCTGTGTAAACCATGGGATGGAGTTATTTTAGGAAACCTATATGTCTAAAGGCCCAAGTTCTAATTGTAGAAATGGACAAAACAGTATCACAAAAATGGAAACATTACAGAGAAACAAATATTGATCAGCAATAAATTTTTGGAGTGTTTGATCATAAGAACAAAGCCACATGACCTCAGAAATAGAAAGACAGAAACTTTACCTAACATAATTGTTAAAGTAATTAAGCCAAGATTCAATTTCTGCTGAAAGTGCTGCATACAAAAAGATATCAAATTCCCAAGCAATTATACACACTATAGTGTGAAACCAAAATAATATTGTAGATCGTGTTACTGTGGTTCACAGAAATAATATTGAAAAATCTGTGTAAACAACTTAAAACGAATAACAAAAGGACGAATAGCAATTCTGAATTGATGCTGTCTAGATATACAGAAGAAAAATTAAGTGATGCTTTCAAAAATATTTTACGAATAAGTGAATATCTGATCATTGAGGCACTCTGATCTAATCATCAGCAGTGAATCTTCATGCATTAAGAATCTGTAGATAAAGGAACCGCTAAGTGGCAGTGATCACAGTGAACAATGTGGGACAAAGTCCTACTGTCAAGGACAAAGGGAGGGATTTTTTGCTTTCATAAAGGTGACTGCAATAGTCTGACAGTTTAAAATCTATTCAGTGGGACAACCAATGATATTACCAACAGCAAATTCTAAACTGGGGACTCTACTAATGTTATCAGTAGAGTCACAAGGTTCAGTGATGGGCCCATTGTTTTCAATATTTATTAATGATACTGATCAAGCTTAATGTCTTAGTTACAGATGATACAAAGGTTGGCAGGATAGTTAATCACAGTGATCAGAGTATGCTGCTACAACAAGATCTAGAAAAATTAAGCAGATGGACTGAAAAATGGTAACCAAAGTTTAACACTGATGAGTTAAAGGTACTGCATATGAGTAGCAGTAATCCCAGAATATACTAGCTGTGTGGCACCACACTGCAGGTAGTAGAAAATGAAAAACACCTGGGAATAATTGTACGGTCAAATATGAAGCTCTTTGAACACCGCATGTAGGCTGCTAGGGACAGCTCAGTCTTGTCAATGATATACCTGAATTTTGCCAGCAGGGATATGGAGTTGATTATCCTATTGTATAAGGCATCAGTTCCCAACCGGTGGTTTGCAAAAGTGTTCCAGGGGATTTGCACTAAAAATTCTGTAATGGCATCTGCTTAGATTTACATAGGCATATTTTTGAAAATACAAAATAGTTTAATATTAATTTATGCAGTTCAGTTCAAAATTTACATTTAGTTGTGGTTTGGGCCAAGCACCTTTACATAGCAAGCATGCAAAACAGAATGTTAGTGGGGAGGAGGATTTGGTGTGAATGTGCCAATATATATCTAACTAATAATAAACAAAGATAGAATAAAGTAAAATAAAATTAAATATAAAGTAAAGAATTGCCAATGAAAGAAACCACATCACCCACAATTCCTTATAATTAGTTTATCTTACAGTAGTGTTAAATGTTTTCCATACTAAATTTTTTTTCATTCTCAAAGATCATTATTATGTATAGGCACTAAATAATAATTTTATATTATTATGCAATATTGCTTATAAAAATGTAGTACTGGAAATAGTTTATAATAAAAATTCAGATCTATTTTACGATTTCAGAGAATATACGCTTAGTGGTTCACAATAAAAATATTATTTTTAAAGGGGTTCGCGAGTCAAAAAAGGTTGGGAACTGATGGTATAAGGTAATGGTTAAGCCACATCTTGATTACTGTACATAGGTCTGGAAATCTCATTTTTAGGAACAATGTAGAACTGTTGTAATGGGTGCAGAGGAGCACAAGATTAGCGAAGGGAACAAAAAGGTGCTCTATTTTTTTTGTTCTTACTAAGAAAGGCTTCAATTCTACAAATAGCAACATCTAGAAATGATTTGATTGAGGTGGTTACAGCCTTGAATGGATTGGGCAAGCTAATTGTTGGCAACATCCTTCTTGCTCAGAAAGGGGGGAGTTTAAATCGAGGATAGATAGCAGGCAGTTCATTGTTGGAATGAACTTCCATCTGGTGTTGTAGAAGTGAGTAGTTTAAATAAATTTAAGGGAGAACTAGATAAATTATTAGAGAGGATAGACAAGTGATGAAGTTTTTTTTTTTTTTTTGACTGATGCTGTATACATAAGCTTGCTTTCTTACATCATTGCCACTACTAATACATCAGCAAAGAAATGAAAGAAAACAAAAAGATGTGATTATCAAAAATTTTTTTTCATGCTCTTCGATAATGCTTCTTAAAACAAATGATTAAAATTTTAAGAGTTCAATCCAGGACTAAAAAACAACCAAAAAATAAATTTTTTGTTTGCTTTTTTTCATTTTAACAAACAAGAAATTTATTCCCATTTCATATAAAATTGTGAATACATGTGTCCTTGTTTTCTTTGAAGAAATTCATTTTCCAGAAACAAGAATAAATCTGAAAACCTTTAATATTTTATTTTTTCTTTTAATGCTCGGTATCATCTTGGGCTGTTAGACAGAATTCATTGCTGTGACAATACCATCACATCAACCATGGGCAATTGCAGCTGACTTTTGGATAAAAACAACTCCAATTGAAATTATACTCAAATACCACCTAGAATTTTTTTTTAAACAATGGCCCGAGGAGATACCCCACATACAGGAACAAAACTTAAGCTAGGTATCCTCTTATGAAGTTGGTAAATGTACCAGTGTACACAGCCATAATGCATGCAGGAGAACCAGCTCAAGAGGGCAGAAATGCTCTTTTTAATGAAACTAAAAAAAGAGCACACCAACTTTTTAAACAATGGCCCCTGCATGCAGAAACTAAGAATAAAAGCTAGATACCTTCTTATACCACTGGTAAAAATTTGACACTATGATGCCAAGCATGGCAGGCTACAAAAAATTCTAAGAAGCATGACCATAACAAGTGCAAAAAGAAAACCACCTCAATGGCAAGAATTTGCAGAATAAATCCCAGTAGTATGCAACTGGAAGTCACAAATGGAAACTCAGCCATAGCACATTCAAAGGGAGAATATGCTATGGCTGCATTGAATGTAGTAATGCCTTCAGTAAAAAAAAATACACCTTTTCAAATACACATACCAGCCAATAAAATTAAACAAAAAAAAAAAAAAAAATTATATATATATACATACTGTCATTCAACTATGATTTGATAGATAGATGAGAGTAGCAACGCTAGTGACCTTTCCTACAAGAACATAATAGGAAACTGAGCTCCTGCTGTATTTTGTGACATTACTTATTCAGATTTACCAGAGGAAAAAAAAATTCTAAAATGCTGAAACCACCACTAAAATTGTTTAGCGCAAAAAATGACTGTAGTCTAAAATCCATGGAATTTCAAGTGTGCCAACTCACATTCCTGTATAGGAATGTGCAATAGGAAAACTTTATAGTAACGATTTATCAGGATAAGAAGACATCACCAACAAAAACGGCACCTCCGTAGCCAGGTGGGAAGGTGCAGTAGTGCATATCACATGTTTCTTGATTAGACCGGGGTTCGAGCCCGTCACCACCAAATACGGAAGATGCGGAAAGGTCAGGGAATGACCACCGCATATCCCAGAGCAATATGGCCTTAGTTGCTAATGCTCTTAAAAACCAAAACAACAACAACCAACAAAAACAGAAGATTATATCATTTTATTATTGTATTTGTTTCATTAATATTTTAGATATATATAAAAAACAGTGCAACTTTTGTACAAGATCCAGCTCCTTAGTCATGTTGATTTTATGATGCAATATTTCAGGAAAAAAGTTTTGTTGCAACATATGTGAATAAATATTAATCGTACAGCAGACAACAGTTCTATAGCTCCAGGCAAACTTCTAAGTCAGACAAGGCATATTTTATGTGATATTAAACTGCGAGGCAAAATATAATATTATCACAACTTCTAAATTTGTAATACAATAATTTCACACCAAAATAACTATTCCAATAAATGTATTTCACACTTATTTTTCTTCAATAAGCACAAAATCAAGTCATTTGTAACACAAATGCTACACAAGTGTTAGGTGGGTCAGAAAACTGCTAGCTTGGGGGGGGGGGGGTTGGATACACAGCCTAAAAGGTTAACAGTGGCTGCATGCAAGCCAAAAGTGATTCTTGCACTGCTTCTATTGGAATGAGTTGCAGCCTCGAAAGCAAGGTAATGGAGATTTCCAGTACTGCTGGGAGTCATAGTGGAACGAGTAAATACATGGGCTGTGTTAGGGTAACTAAGAGTAGGAATGGGTGCATGTATACCACTGCTAGGAGTATAGTTAATAAATTTGATGAGCTTGAAGTGTTAGTCAAGACATCAAAGGCAGATATTGTTGGGTATCAGAGACATGGTGTCACACAGATATAAGCAGTGCAGAATAGGAATTTGGGGAGTACAATGTGTACAGGAAGGATAGACAGGAAGGGAGGAGGGGTTATGCTGTTGGTTAAGATACACAAAATCTAAGGAAGTGCATCCAACTGATGTTTGTGGACAATGCAGTGTTCAGTCTGGTGTGAAATAAACACAGGGAAAGGAAAAATGAGAGTAGGTGTGCGTTATAGGCCTAATGAATCTGATGTATAATGAGCAATTGTGCAGAGAAATAAAGTGGGAGAGTAAATCAGAATGTCTTATAATGGGGGATTTTAACTTTCCAGATATTGACTGAAACTTATGGTTGGTAACTTGCACACTAGCAAGACTTTTGTGGATTTATTGGATGACTGTTTTCTACAGAAAAATGTTCAAGAGGCAACCAGAGTGGAGTAAGACTCTTGATCTGATTATCAGTAATGATTATTCATGCATTAAGAATTTGCAGATAAAGGAACCACTGGGTGACAGTGATCACAATGTACTGATATGGGAATTACTTAAAGATGTAATTACCATCAAGGCTAAAGGGAAGGGCTTTTTGCTTTCGTAAAGGGGACTACAGAGGTCTCAAACAGTTTTCAAATTCTGTACAGTGGGATCAACTGATGATGTTACTAATGTTGAATTCTAAATGGGAAGCCTTCAGGGACTTAATTTTGGAGGCTTTTCATTCCAACTAAGAAATACTGTTCAAGGTTTAGGCCTAAATGGATGTCAGATGAATTAAAGAGGCTCATGGCAGAAAAGAAGAATGTATGGGATGCATATAAAGTATCAGGTGACACAGAAGCCTATGGCAGGTATAAACTAGTCTGTAATCAAGTCACAAAGGAGGTTAAGGCAGGTGAAGGCAGATTACAAGAAATCTTTGGCAAAGGATGCAAAGAAAAACAGCAAAGAGTTCTTTACTGTTAACAAGGATGTAAACTGTAGAAGGAAAGGGATGAATCAGATTGGACCACTTAACATAGATGGGTTGACTATTGATGATCATGCTCAGGTGGCTGATAAACTCTGAATGAGTATTTTCCATCTACATTCACACGAGGAGTCATTCGATGAAGGGAGTGCCAGAAGTTTATCAAATGCTAACAGAGAGCTAAGTGATTTTGTAATAACTGAGAGCAAAGTGGATGAGAAATTGTTGAAGTTAAACATAAAGAAGGCACCTAGGGTGGACGGGATCTATCCAGTTATATTAAAGGAGGCAGCAAAGGAAGTAAGCAAACCCTTAGCCATAATTATGAGAGCTTCCTTGGACTCAGGGGAGGTCCCCATGGACTGGAAGTGTGCAAATGTATTGCCAATTCACAAAGGGGGTTCAAAAAGTGACACAAATAAATACAGACCTGTTAGTTTAACTTGTGTTCCAGGGAAAATAATGAAATCACTGGTTAAAGAAGCATTACAGGATCATCTAGACAAGATTGCAGTAATAGTTAAGACACAGCATGGGTTTGTTAAAGGGAGGTCTTCTCTGACCAATTTGATTGGATACTATGATATGGTCACAAAGGAACTGAATCCGAAAAATAATTTTGATATCATATACTTGGATTTCAGGAAAGCTTTTGATATTGTTACACATGGAAGACTGGTGTACAAATTGGAGAGGTATGACATTAAGGGTAAGTTCCTACAATGGATAAAGGGATGGTTGAGTGGGAGACGACAGAGAGTGGTAATCAATGGATACTGCTCTTCGTGTATAAATGTTATTAGTGGAGTTCCCCAGGGTTCGGTATTGGGCCCATTGTTGTTTTGTATATTTATCAATGATATTGATGAAGGTATATCAGGTTTAATGTCCAAGTTTGCAGATGATACAAAGGTTGGCAGGGTTGTTAACAATTGTATGCTACTCCAACTGGATCTAGATAAGTTGGGAAAATGGGCTGAAAAAGATTTGGCAACTGAAGTTTAACATTGACAAATGCAAAGTACTGCATATGGGTAGCAATAACTGAAGAGAAATGTACCAACTGTGTGGTACTACACTCAGGGAAGTGGAAAGTGAAAAAGACCTGGAGGTAATTGTGCAGTCAAATATGAAATTCACTAAGCAGTGCAGACTGGCTGCCAGTGCAGGTCATGAAGTCTTGTCAATGATATATAGGAATTTTGCTAGCAGGGACAGAGAGGCGATTATCCCGTTATACAAGGCAATGGTCAGGCCACACCTAGAATACTGTGTACAGGTCTGGAGGCCTCATTTTAGGAAGGATCTAGAGTTGCTAGAACGAGTACAAAGAAGGGCAACAAGACTGGTGAGGGGGAACAAAGGGGTGCTCTTAGCAAGAAAGGCTTCAGTTCTGCAAATTGCAGCACCTGGAGAGTAGGAACCTGCAAGGTGATCTGATTGAGGTGTATAAGGCCTTAAATGGGTTGAGCAAGCTGAATGCTGATGGGATTCTTCCTCTTGCTCAGACTAAGAACCTGAGGAGGCACAGTTTCAAATTGAGGAAAGATAGTTGTAGAATAGATGTGCAGAAATTTTCCTTTAGCCAGCATGTAGTTGATTGGTGGAACAGGCTTCTATCTTTTGTTGTGGAAGCTAATAGCCTAAATAAATTTAAGGCTGAGCTGGACAGACATTTGGAATGAATGAAGGGGTGAAATGGGAGGGTTTTTTCTGGCCGATGCTGCATAAGCTTGCTTTCTTGTATCGTATGCCTCTACTAATGCTAAATCAGCATATTTTGGCTACATTTAATTTAATACATGTTGATCATTTAATTTGCAGAATAGCAGTGTCACTGAACAACCATTCAGGTTCTGCAAACTGCCAGTAAATAGCAGGAGAGTATGTCCAAGAATGTGTTGTCTATATGCTGTCTGTCAAAGTAGCCTTAAGTACTCTAAGTGTGACCCACTTTGAGAGTTACATAACAGAAGATTTGAAAACTGGGCACTTTTTTTATATGCTATTGTGTTTGGCATAGTATAAGTGCTACAGAATGAGCAAAAGGTCAGAAGTTTACAGAAACTAGCATTTGAAGAAAACTGAAACTTAAATGGCAAAGGTACATTAAAGAAGGTCAAGAATCTGACAATGGTCATTTCTTCTCAAAGGCTTACAAGAAATGTCTTCCCTAAGTGCTTCAATGAATAAGTTCATCAATAGCACAGTGTATACACTTCAAAGATTATTTCAAAAAAAGAGAAAGCACTGACATACCTCAGCAACAAGGATTAAATCAGATTAGGTTCATTCCATGAATAAAATTATCAACTTGTGTAAAAAATAAAATGCCTAAAATTCTTTGCCAAAAAAAGTATGTTGACAAAGTTAAATTTAAGGCTTAAACTTAGCTTGAAGGCAAGTAAATTATTTAAATACTATATACTGGCTAATAACTAGTTAAATGTTGTCATCAAGTATAATAAAGGTATCTTGATTTAGTAGTCAAGTTGATATAGCAACATATGTACAGCATTTACAAGGAGAAAATCCATCATAATTATTAACATTTGATATCAGCTTTTGACATATAGTAAAGGTGTAAATAATCGAAAATATTCTGCTAATGCAGAAATTATAAAAGAATTCATAAATTTAGTTTCAATTTTAAATTTTGTTGCAAATCCCCTGCCCTCCTACAGAATTACTTTCACAAATTCATTTCTATACCACTTTAAATCCCACATGCATAGATATGTGCTCCACTGCAAAATATTATTATTATTATTATATATATATATATACATACATACATACACATACAGACATTACATACACTACAACGCATACAAACAGAAATTTGGAAGCTAAACTGAATCAGTTAAATAGTTTATTACTTTGATTAAAATGAAGCATGATTAGTGATTATGTTTATGTAGTTGTAATCTAGCACATTAATATCCACTGATATAACTCTAGGCATGTCTTTTCTTACACCCATATATCAATTTTGGAAAATTTCTCTCCTTGACAAACCAATTTTATAATATTTAATTTCATTACTTATAACTGTTTCCTGTCAAGACCATTTGTAAAATATAGCACCAGTGCCACTGTGTAACCTGCTGAGGGAAATTATTGTAAATGTGCAGTATAGGAACAGCATTATTTTTATTTTCAATGCATACAATGTAAAGAAATTTTTGGCACAGTTTTATCTTCTTATACTGCAGCATAAATACTTAAAAGCCATAATACCAAAAAACACAACAATTTAACAATCTATATTATTTCAAGTACAAATTCAGCCCAAACATCCCTCCACTCTTTCATGATATTTCCGCATCCATTGTAATTCCTCCCATCTCTTTTAATTTACAAAGAGATAATTAGCAATCAATTCTCTAATTAAATTTGACACTCAGCAGGTTACAGTAAATAATTCTGTTTATTTTAGTACAAAGCAAACTAACCAATTCAAATCATAAAGAATCCTTTTTTATTATTATTATTTGATGTCAACAGTTAAATATTTTCATGACTACTGCAATACACACTTTTTAAATTTTTAACATACAAAATGAACATTTTCAATAACCTGGCTGGATGTCCCCCCATCCCATTTGGCATATATATACAAATAAAACTAAAAGTTACCTCATAACAACGAGAAATGAGGGTCTAGAGGTCATGAAACTTATTTATGTTGGTCTGATTTCCAATGTCAATTCCAAAATGACTCAGATATCATAAGTATATTTAAGTTTCTGAATACTGTTATAAAGTTCCACTGATAATATTATTTTGTCACACCCACATGAAATTGTATTGCAAACTGATCACAATAATTATCTTACAACAAATTAATAAATTAACACCAACACTGAACAATCAGGTTTCAAAGACAACTTACAGCTGCTTATTTATAAGAAAACATGAAACTGGAATATACATACTAGAAAAAAATTCACTCAATGACGACAAAAACATTAATTTTTTTCCCTCCTAATTCTTGAATTACTTCTGTAAATTAAGTGTGGCTTTCCTTAATAAATGACTTGGGATGATTAACTTTTTTTTTTTTTTTTTTTTTTTAATTTACAATTTCTAAAGACAATAAAAATAAAATTTATAACGAATCTAATTACAAATTTGGACCATAGATTTCTTAAATTCTACTTTGTCCAAGCTAAAAACATAAAATACTAAAACATTCAGATTCTGGACAAGTAAAGAATATACACTGAATTTCTGAAGTCGAAAGTTTTGAACAATGCTCTAGAAATGCTACACAGTTATAGATCTCAAAAATTTTGTTTCAATAAAACAGTCGTATTAAACTTTATGTTGATATACTATACATAAAAATGATACCTATGACTATAATCAAAATATTCTTTTCCAGCAAAATTATTTCCAGTAATGCTACATACTAGGAAACTTCAATTGATACTGTATGACTTTACAGCTTTGCCATCTCTCAAAAAAGTCATTATACAAGAATACCATTACCAGCTGAGATTCAAAAACATCACAGGAATTGTGATTTATACAGAAGTTTTGGCAGAGTATGTTCCAGTGTTCCATAAGTCAACCACACTAATCCTTATGTAACATTAAATTTCTCATCTGGTAACTGAGGTATAACTCACAGGAATGGACAAAAGATGAGACCCAGTTCTAAAGCTCGCCAAACTTGCAAGAAGGCCACAACAAGAGTTACGTAGCACTCTCTGAATCACACTTTGATGAAACACCAGAAATTTCTACACTTTGGTGTTCTTTCATATCTCACAGCAGCTCTACCAGTGGAAAAGGAAGAGAATGGGAGTGTGGAAGTCAGAGAAGAGTGGCCAGGTGCAGAACTTCAGAGACTTCCTGAGTAACCTAAGGAATTCATTAAAATTATTATTTTGTGAAATTTCAGTAAATGGTTTTTTTTTAACGCTGGTACTAATGAAATTAAGTTAAAAGACAAAAACAATGAAACATTCATAACTTGTATCTGTTTATTTCTGAAATATCTTTATTAACTTTTCTTAATTTTCATTAATAAAAATAAGAAAACTCAGAATTAAAAAAAATAAAAGTTGATTTTAGTGTAGTTTTGCTCACTTTTTTTTTCAAAAAGATAGAGAGAAAAACTGTTACTAAAGACTATATTATAATGGTCAAATGGAGCAATCAAAAAGATTCTCCACTGAATGCCCAGACAGCTGGTAGGTATACACTTACACCATATACCAACCAGAAAATATGGCTGTGGTGGTGCCAGGAATGCAAAGAGTTCAGGAGGAATGGGGAACAAGTTGCAATTTCTGCTTTTTGGTACTGATGGAAGCCTCTGTATATGAAGAAAACCACAAAGACACTGGAATCATCCTATTGTATAGTAATAGTACAGGCTACTGAAGAAGATTAATAATAATAAATTCCGTTTATTAGCTCTGATAATTACAAGCTTGCCCCGGGACAACTAATGTAACAGTTATAAGAGCTTACATTATATGAGAACAAACAAAAATTTAACCACAAAATTTGAAATAAAGTACAACTCATAGAAAAACAAAAATGGTATAGGGTATTTCTCATGGCATACTACCCTTGGTCTCCAATTCAATTTGAGCATGCCACAAACACCAGAAGCATATCTGAACATCACTGTGAATCAGGTACATCTAGCATTGTTAACAATTACTCATATGGGAAAAGTACTTTCAAGACGACAATGCAATCATCCACTGCACCAAATGTGTGAAACAGTAGAATGAGGAACAAGACTTTAAAAATCTGCTGTGGCCAGCCTAATACCACTGAGCACCTGTATGGTATGATGACCAGAAAGACATGTTTGACTGTACAGACAAACATGTCCACATCATTCCAAGAAAAGACAGTTTTGTTATATGAATGGTTCAATATTCATGATACTTCTTCCATCATTTTTCAATACCTTGACTTCATGTCATGGTATGTCAGAGCACTGATTCAAGCCGACAGCAGTCAACACTAACTTGTAGTCCTAATAAAGTGGCCAGGAAATGTAAAGCACAAAATTATGCAAAATATAGTTCTTAAAGTTTGGTTAAAAGAGATAAAACATTTGACTGTTGAAAATAGAATCAAAACTACTGTAATGTTCTCAGCATCCTCTGAGCATGTATAAGTGAATAATACAGTCTCCTCCAGTGTGAGGAGACTGCATTACTTCTGCAGCTTGAATTTTCGATTTGCAGATTGTTCAACCTAAGTGGCAGTGTAGTCTCAGGAGCTAAACAGGGAAGAGCCGAATTTATTTGAGAGAAAAGCATGCTACATATTCTGTTGGAATCAGAGATTTATTTGGAATACTGGTGGCACAAATGACAAACTGTCCTCGCCATTGTTGAGTGTACGTGCACCGTAAAGTCACTTCCACCAACAATCTTGCCAAAACCAACACAAGGATTTTATTTTTACAACATTATGACAATAGATGTCTGTATCAGGATTCCCTCTAAGCTGTGCAGCTTGCAGTGGTTTTGGAAGTGCTGCAGACTACATTTTGAAATGTAGTCAAACATGGCTTCCTGGCCTGCTAGGGACTCTTCTTTCTCAAGAAGGTTTTGCATCTTTCTATTACCAGAATAGAAATTATGCGTTATATCTTTTGGGAACCAAATGTGCAAGAAAACAATGAAGAACCACAGCACAAACAATTCAAAGAAATAATTTTTCAGGGAAAATGTGCTTCCTAATCCTCACTGATACAAGAATGCAGTGTCTTACTGTCATTAAAGGAATATTATTCACTCCACAATTCATAAAATTTGCTAAAACTGTCAAGGATGGTTTTCATAAAGCTAATTTTATATTTGTAAAATCTGTTTTATCTGATAGTTATAGTTATTTATTATTAAATCATTTTCTAAGTCACATGTAAAAAATCACACATTATTGATGATTATAATAAATTTTTATGGCAACCGCCCATGCTGTTGCCATAAAAGTTAAGGTATATACACAAATGATACTCATTTCGTGCACTAAAGGGAAAAAAATGAAGGAACTATGGTCTGTGTCATGTTCATTGGAAAATTCACCAGTTGTGCAGGCTTATAAACAAAGAATAACTCAGCAGGTGCATTCTATTCTCTCATTCAAGTTCAGCTAACAACAGCTCAAACTAAAGAGGCCTTGAATTTCTCATCTTGAACAGGATTTGAATTCTGACCTATCCAAATGACTGAGAACAACAAGGCTAATGCAGAATGGCATTCTAACATTTAATGCACATTCCATGTGCATTCTATGGTGTGCATTCTAAGTTCAGCTAACAACAGCTCAAACTAAAGAGGCCTTGAATTTCTCATCTTCAAAAGGATTTGAATTCTGACCTATCCAAATGACTGAGAACAACAAGGCTAATGCAGAACGGCATTCTAACATTTAATGCACATTCAATACTGGTAGATACAGTTCTGGTCATTTTGGCAACCAACATTCCAAAAGAACCCTTAACCCTAACAGAATACAGCATGCTTTCTTCCCATATAAATAACCTTGCTGTTCTCCATAGAGTTCCAGAGACAACCACATCACCTTTGCTCAGGTGATGTGGACATGCAACTGGAAACTTCTACCCTTTGGGGAATAACACATGCAATCTCATCTCCTAAGCAATGTGAGAGCATATCAATGCATATCATGCATGTTTACAGGGCATACTAAGAGCCAATGGTTTTGTTTTTGGATTTAACAGTAAAATCACAGCACAAGGAATGTGTTGCATATAATCTCTTTTACCTAAACTTTCGAAACTACATTTTCTGTAATTTAGCATTTATTTTCCTACGTTACAGTGTACGAAGTGGCTCTTATTCTTTGAATTGTCTTTGAAATCAAAGACAAAGTGGTAGGTATAAAAATAAAGAGACAATCAGATCTCACAAAGGTCAAAAGTGCTCAATTCCTCTCTTCTAATATATTTAAATTACCTACACAAAGAGCTGTGTAGGTAATTGTGTACCTACATGCCAGGTTGCTCAAGTACCCTCTAAATGTTTCAAATCTGAAACTTCTAGCTGACTACAGATATATTCAAGACTGAAAGCAATTCATTTTATTGCTTTGTAAACACCTGTAAAATTAAATCTCTTTTCAAGGAGCTAAATTTTCATCTATCTACTTCCAAATAGTTTAAAGTTTAGTCCACAGAATATTTTTTACAGAATACATTTTAAATATATTATACAACAATGAACAAATGGTGTGAAGTAGATTGATAACTACTTCAACACTTTAAAGTGGTTACATATGTAAATATTATGCTGCTATATGCCAGCCGGTTCAAAAACTTTTCAAAAATCTCTCGTGTACACTGTGGCATTGCCCAATTTTGTCTTTATTGGATAATACAGTAGTGGAATTTTTCTGGAGGAAGTTTAATGCTTAAGTCTAATAGACTAATATTTTTAGTTTGTTTATAGCATTTACTTTTATTTTCACAGAATTAATAAAAGTTTTGTTTCATTAAAAATGTGTAAAAAAAAAAACATTTTTAAATTCTCACTTTTCAATGAAAAAAAAAAAAAAAAAATCATTTAATAAGTAGCACAATCCACAGGAAAGGTCAATGCTCAACTCTTTACTTACTTAAAATACTTATTTATGGTCTTTTGTAAATAAAGAAGGCAGCAAGCATGATCTCTGCCAGAAGATGACAGTCTTGATTTTTTTTTTTTTTTTTTTAAGCCTAAGAAGATGCAGTAGTTCCACTGCATACTACATCTCTTCAACACCAAAATCTATTTATAATCTCTGTTGATTAAGCAAATCACCTACCATGAGTACACATGGTCCTAAATGTTGGGATGCACCATTCCTAAACTGATGTTTAACTCTTTTGCAAGTGGAGACATATATACCAACTTGAATGTGGTGGTATCTATTAATACATTTGCTGCCTCAATGCATATAACAGCAATAGGAGTGATGTGCTGCAATGCACAATTGCATTTAAAATGCACCCAGCAGTGTGCCATAATGCATATAAGTGACCATTCTTAAACAATCAACCAACAAGTGCGTCGTGAATGGACAGGCACATGAAGTTAACTATTCCATATTGGCACTGACTGAACATGTTGCAGTAATGCTTAGCATTTGTTTATAGACTTGTCACAGTTTTATTTGTTTTTTGATTGTTTAAATGCTAGTTTATGTACATGAGTATACTTTTTATAAAATTTTAAGATTTGTTCTGATTTATAGCTCAACAGAAAAGTGTTCACTTTTTCAAACTTTTAATTTTCAACCACTATGTACTAATTTTCGAAATGCTGGGAATGTCAATCTCCCCCCCCCCCCAACACTCTGAAAATTACAGCACACTGAATGACTTCTCTTGCAGCAAACACGTTAACTGTGCTTAGAAGTAATAGTCTATTTTTATATTTATGAGTTTTGAAAACAAATAAGTGAATGTAACCTTTCAACAAAGTCAGAGACTATGTGGACTTACTCTAGTTGAAACTGAAGAAATTCTCTCTAAAGCCGATGAAACGGAATGCAGTAATGCATATATAAATAAATATAGAGAATATTAGAGGATAAAAAAACATAAAATTATGGGTAGTTTTTATATTTGATAATTTTTACTTTTTTTTTTAAATCTGATCTTAATTTTATTTTATATTTAAAAGCAGTTAAATACATACTTAAATGCTTCGGAAAAACTAACTATGGGTGGCTTGCATACTGTCTAGAAACCTACCTACTTGCAAAGAAAAGGTTCTCTAATTTGAGAACATGTCTGTCAGGATGTATTGCTGTTTTGACCATGAAGTAGAACTATCATGTGAAATGGTCAGACCATGGTGCATACTCAGCTGTCAGACCCTAATATGTTACATTTTTGGAAATACAGAATTTCTTGCAGTATCTATATCCTCAAATGAATTTCTGCCAACTAATAGTTCTTTACATCCAGAACTAACAGCATACTGACTGACTGTATGTGGAATATGATATATTATGCTTTGTAAACTCTCACAGATTATGGAGCTGATCAGGTGCTCTCATATATGTAACTTAATTGACACAAAGTTACTCGCTGATGAATATGTATGGTTTGGGACAATGCAATGTTTTTTAATATAATTAAACAAATGTGCAAGGAATAATATATTTTTTAATGCCACACCTTAAATGCATTTCTATTGAATATTTAATAGTTTGATTTAATTTTATCAGAAAAATATAAAAATTAAATACTTACTATATAGTGGACCCTGCTAGGATATCCGTGTGTGCCGCAAAAAACGTCGAGGCCACGGCAAAGGCCATTCATACTGCCGAGGTACAACACCACCCACATTTTTTTCAAAATATGTAAATACTGGAAACCACCATATCCTTGAGAGAAAATTGCCAGCACTAGCACTCTGCAAATAAGCAAGTGAGTTGAGTTAGGTTATCTCTAAGGCAACTCAGGACACAAGGATTTGGTATATTATATCTAGACTGCATATGTAAAAGTTAAGATAAAACTGCATATAGTAATCTCCTAATTAATATACACTCTCAAGAAGTTCTTAAGCTGGGAGTATTTTGCCATACATATGATATAATAGGATGTATGAAAAAACAAATTTGTCTTTGTTAATAAAGCCTTCCAAAGCGTCAACATTTGAAAGTCTGCACTATATTATTTTATATTCGTTTTTTTGAAATTTTCCAGTAATGATGATGTTGTAGTGCACAATACATATTACGAAGGGCATCTTTTATGCTAATTAGCAAGAATATAACACAGTAGCATCATCACTGACTTTACAACAACAAAAAATAAATAAAATACTGAGTTGCATATGTATGTACAATGTATATTAAATATTTAAATGAGTCAGTGATGGTAACAGTGGGCTGAAGGATATATTATTATTAGCTATATGGTACAAGGAAGCCTGAGGCTTATGTTGCACCAGCCAAAAAAAAAATTCCATAGTTACCCTGAGAGAGAGAGAGAGAGAGAGAGAGAGAGAGAGAGAGAGAGAGAGTCAAAAGTAGAAGGGAATCACTAAGAAAGAGAAAAATGGTGATATCCAGCTCAGGACCCTGGATATGCCAAGGTCAGGCTATCCTTGCAGTGATGGCAGAAAATAAGGAGAGAATGGATAAACCCATTCACAAAGAATGACAAATTAAGACCTGAGAAATGTTCACAAAAGTAGGAATATGCTTTAATGCACTGAAAATAATTGCAGACAATTTAGGGTATAAGGAAACTGTTCCACAAATGATAATGCCATGTTACAAGGAACAGAGAAGCTCATACCAATATTATGGAGCAGTATAAGGCCATGGGAAACAATTTCTTTGAGAGCACTGGCCTCAGTTATGATCCATGTAATATGGATCATTATCATGGTCCATAAAGAGGGCAGTTAGGTTAATTAATAATTCATCTCTAACAGAGTCTCTCCACTCGCTTTCTCATAGACGTACTGTTTCTGCTGCATGCCTCTTCTACAAATACTTCCATGGGCACTGTTCTTCTGAATTGGCTTTATAATTCCCGGTCTTTCTTTCAAAACAGTCCAAACACATGCCGCCACCAGCCAACATCCATTTACTGTCCAACTTCAAACCCACAAAACCAACTTTTCATCTTCCTCATTTATTTATTCAGTTGCTGTTTTCTGGAACAACCTTCCTTCATACATATTTCCTGAAAATTACAATCTACAGAAGTTCAAGTCCATTGTCAACAAATATCTTCTTTCATCTTCTCAACCTCCAACCCAAGCACAGTACTAAGTACTATAGGTTCTAATACCTCTCGTGTTTGGGGTTCTCAAAAAAAAAAAAAAAAAAAAAAAGAAAGGAAGAAAGAAAGATATTGTTGCAAACTTTACTCTCTTCCGAAATGTTGAGTCAAAGTTTTGTTATAACAATTGGCACTGCTGTATAGACTAAGCTGTGAAGAGCATTTCCAAAGCTTCACCAGAAAAAGAGGATACGAACCAAGGTTGTCTTTCTCACCTGATTCAATATCCTCTCACACTCGGCATTGCTAAACAGAGTCAGCCACTGTTAAAATGCCAAGCATCATGTAGGTGGTAGATGACTTTCATCAACCGGTGAAATACCACCACTTTGCTTATTGGAGGCTTGAAGTGGTGAAACCCATGTTTAGTCTCTAGAGCAAAGTTTCCAGCATCCTCCTCCCCCCATACTTCTCCTTCAACCCATGCACGGTACTAAGTACTATAGGTTTTGATACCTTTTGTGTTTGGGGTTTTCATAAAAATAAAAAAAAAAATTTTGGGATAATTTCTTAAATTTCAACCTTTCTTGTGCCCTTATAATTCCCTAACCAAGGACCATTATATATCATTCTTCTTCTTTCATAATAGTATCTGATAGGTTTTCAAACCAAAGCTAACAAAACTGATCCTGCAAAAGATCTATTTCTTGAGCATTGTGCAAATTTGTTATCTGGTGAATATCTACTACTGTATTGGAAATGTCTCCACAGAAATTTATTGTACTATCTTGGCATTAATGAGATCAACTTTTGAGGGGAACTAATGTGCCATGTAGTCCAATGCAGCAATAAAGTACTCCACAATGGATTTGAGAATAGAATCTTTTCATCTTGTTTTAAATGTGCAAAGACCTTGGCAGTAGAAATGCCTATGAAGTCAGAATGCTATGGTAATCAACTTCCAAAATAGAAGTGGAAGATGTAAAGGGGGAAAGAAAAAAAACAAAAACTATTACAAATTATCTTATGACAGCAAGACAGAGAAGAAAGCAAATAGTAAAAAAGAGACCATCATTCTTTGTCATAACTCTGGAAAATTGACATCTATACTATACTCTGATGAATGTTGTTTCCTCATTTTTGCCACTTCTTTCTAGATAGTAGAAAATATTTAACAAATAACAAATTTGCACATAATGCTCTTCAACATATCTAGGAGTAAATTTTTTTTTTGTTAGTTGTTGGCACATCAGCTTCTATGGCCATATTGCACCTCCCTAGGTTTTTGCATTTTCTACTCTGATCCAAGCCCAAGGCCGGATTCGAACCTGCGACCTTTGGGTTGCCGGGCAGGCACTTTATCTGCCTGGTAAAGTGCATGCTAGCCTGGTCGGCTCTAGGAGTAATGACCTCAGTACAAGGTATGCAAGATATGATAGATTGAAAAGCTGTTTGGATTTTCAAACAAGGAATAATATTTAAAAGAAACAAGAAAACTGCTTTACTTGAACCAGAAGAGAGGAAAATAAACAGAATGAGAATGAACAGACTTTCCACACAAAGTGAAGATAAAATGCCTAGAGTTATCAGCTTACTCGGCCTATTTAGGATTACTTTCACCAGAAGTTAGTGATTCAGTTTCTTTACTTGGATACATTAATTTGTCTTCTTTCTAAACTTTTTTTTGTATCATACACTATTTACTTTCTCTTCTCTCTTCTATTTCAGGGGATGTCTATTTCTTCTTCACCTTATCTTCTATCCAACTTTCCTTCCCTTCCAATTCCCACACTTCTCATTCTTATATCCATTTCCTTTCCTAAACACCTTGGGGCTCCAGGCTTGCCTGATAGCCCCAGTAAGAGTTTGTTTAAAAGCAGTCCCTGGCACGCCTCCTCATGGTCAAAAAAAAAAAAAAAAAAAAGAGAGAGGAGACAGGCATAACATCAGTAAGTTACCTCTCGGAACAGCGTTGCCAGAATCAACAGCTTCAGCTGATAAGTACATCGCTGCGGAGGTTGAGGGCTGTGAAGATTTAGAAGGGGGTCGGCTGCTCAACCTTACAAAAGAACATTAATGGATGACTGGGTGGTGGCTTTTTTCCTTTTCATTGTAGATTTCTTTGTAGCAAGCAGGCATATCATTCACTTCTCTGTTAACTTTTAAGATCCATCTTCTCAAACCTCTCCACTGACGATGCAATTTCACAAAATATCATTGCCATCTCTCTGGTGATGAAGCATCTCGGCTTCCTCATTTGGTTCATCTTGAGCTTCGTCAGCATTTTCTTCTTTCGCTATCGCTACCTGCAAGTTAATAAGTTCTTCATTAGATAATTCCTTCTCTTCTTCCTCTATTAATTCCTCCACATCTTTGGCATCAACCTCCAACTGAAAGCTTTGCAACCTTACAATCTTATCTTCATATGATTCGTCTTTTTCAAATCCTTCAAAGCCTTTTAAGTGCAGCAGGCATATTTTCTTCTATGCGTCATTTAAACAACTTTTAGTAATTTCCGCCCAGGCCTTACTAATGTTTAAGATGGCGTGATAAATATTCTAAGATTTCCAAAAGTCTCTTAACGTAAAATTTTTCTCATTATTCTAAGATTTCCGAAAGTCTCTTAACGTAAAATTTTTCTCATCATCTACTGCAGACAATGCCTGAGCAAATGTTGTGTGTAAACAGTATGCTTTTAAATTCCAAATAACCCCCTGATCCATAGGTTGGATGAGTGGAGTTGTGTTTGACAGTAGAAATATCATTCTCATGTTCAAATTGAAAATCATCTAGTTGTGTAGGATGTCCAGAAGCATTATCTAATAGAAGCAAAATCTTGAAAGGAACGTCATTGTCTTTACAATATTTTTAAACCTTGATAATGAAGCAGCATTTAAACCAATTCTCAAAGAGAGATAATATTGTTATCCATGTTCTCTGGTTTGATTGGAAGTGCACGGGCAGGGTGGCTTTATTGATGCCCTTAATGCTCTGGATCGCTGTTCGATCCAGCATTTTTTTACCAATAGAGAGCAGTCTCATCAACATCAAAAATTTGTTGCACTGACTTCATCAATAATTTTTTCCAAAACATCACAAAATTTCTCTGCAGCTGCAGAATCAGCACTGGCGACTTCACCGCATACTTTAACGTTGTGGAAACTAGCGCGATGCTTGAACATATTAAACCACCCATTGCTTGCCACAAACTTGGGTTTGGGGTTTGCCATACTTATCCTTAATATCTTCATAAATACTTGTTACTTTTGCTTGAATGGTCATTAGACTCAGGGGCACTCACTTATGAATCTGATTTTCCATCCATATTATTAATAGCTTTCCATCTTCGATATAGCAGCTGAACACTGTTTTGTGATCACTGTTGATCTTAAGTGCGCTGATCCTTTGACATGTTCTTTTATATGCTCACTGTCCTTTTAAATAGTATTCACTGCTGAAGCAGTGAGACCTAAATCCCTTGCAATAGATGACAAACTTTGTCCTGCTTCGTACTTAATCATTTTCATCTTCATTTCTAAATCAATTTTGTTTCGTTTCCTGGCACTACCACCACTTGCACTTTCCGTTGGTCCCTTTCCCATCATCATTGTAATAATTAATTAGGAATGAAGAGAAGATTCTAAAATTTGTTTTTTTATATGATTGAAGATTTCAGTGATGCGGGAACACATTTCATCATAATAGCATAAAAACCCACACAATTGCAGTTATCAGTATTATCGCAAATGCAACAAGATCGGGTTTACTACCCATTTATAATTAGATGCACTAACAGAGAAATCCAATAAATCGGAAAGTGCAAATTGTTTTTATTTTATGGTCGTGACTTTCAGAAATGTGCCTTTAGAAAAATATCAAAGGCATTCACAAAATTGATTCTTATAATGGGAACATAAGATAATGATGAAAGGGTAGTGCAATTTCCATTATAAATACAACCTTTTAGAGAGATAAATATCTTAATAATATAGTGATATTTTCAACTTCCAAGGACTTGAAACAAATTACAAAAAAAAAAAAAAAATATGTTATTGGGTTCATATTATGATATTTTCACAATACCTCTATTTATTCCTACGGGATGCAAAATACATTTCCGCGATTTTTATAAGTTTGCAGTGGTCGGCAAAAAACTTACGTAAAGTCGAATTTCCATAAGTCAATTATTACTTAAGTCGGGGAGTTCCTGTATATGCTGTTGTGCTCTGTATTGTGTGCTTAAATTGAGTATATATAGTGTTATTGTTGTGTTGTGGGGTACTGTACAGAAAACGAGACCCCATGGTCAAATTTAGACTACTCTGCCAATGTAGTATGCATTCATTATTTTGAGAAGTCATGTTACATAAATTAATAGAAATGGTTTAAAATAATAATAATTATGGAAACAGCTCAAAATAAAAATAATAATTAATGATATGAGTGGCTTAGACCGTAATTTCAAATATTGGTAGTGGAGTTTAGAAGATAATGAGAATTGCAAATTGAAGCAGTTCAAGGTGGCATTAGCATAACCAAGACAAAGCTTATGAGCATAATAAATATTTCTTAACTATTCTGGGCAGTGTGTGCATCATGTATTTAATAGCATTCATCATCGCACACGTATTAATTCTCATACATAATATATTTCAAATATATCCTTTTTTTTTTTTTTTTTTTTTTTTACTACAGCATTTTTCTAACATTAGGAACCACTAGTGCAACATACATAAATATATGCGTACGACGCCATATTGGCCATTTTCAGTAGTACAAGGTAACGGGTAAGCTCCTTGTTCATTCCTACAGTCTATTTAACTTACTCGTTTTTCATCAATTTTTTTTATGTTCTTTTCTCGCCTCTGTAAGGTCATCCATGGTCAATATGCTCTTATGTATAATCACTGGCATACCTTATTTTGGCCTGATTTTTTACAACTAAATTCAAACTTATCCCACAACACGTGTTCTCACGAGCATACAGACCACGTCGGAAACAGAGGCCTACATATTGTCCTCTTTCTCAATTTCGGTGGATGACCTCTGACGAAGGCACTAAAATTGAGTAATACGGCAATGTGTTATCTCATTTTACTTTTATATATTATTTTATCTCATTTCCTTTTCTGCTCGTTCTTTATAGTAGTGTTACCTCATCTTTTTAACTTCTCGTGTGTACCGTAAAATTCAATAGTAACAGCTTTCTCCTTCACTCTTTCAATATATCACTATTGATACATTATGTTTGTGGGGTTTGTTTGCCAAAGCAGTGTCCCTGGTCCATAATACTTCAATATTTCCTTTTTCTCTCCAATCCTTATCCATTGTTTATTATAATATATATATATATATATATATTATATATATATATATTTTTTTTTTTTTTTTTCCTTCAGTGGTTATTGCATCAGTTTAAAACTGTTCAAATCTATTTTTACTTTTAGCACTTCTTTCTGTATAGTATTTAGTTGAGAACAAAATGGTAACAGCCCACACCCTCCATATCTACCTGACCTGGTCACTGCAACTTCTTCCTATTCTCCAAAATGAAAATCCAATTAAAAGGACAAATACTCAAAGGCATTATAGAGATTCAAGCTGAATCACAGAAAGTGTGACAGTATCATAAAACAGGAGTTCGAGGGATACTTCAAACAGTGGAAGAAGTGCTAGCTAGAATCAATGTATAAATGCTAGAAGACAACACCAAGTGACTAGTGCAAAGTCCACATTATTAATTTATTTCCATTTATTTCCCAAGTCCGGAAACTTTTGGCCCATATCATTATAAAGAATAGTTATTTACAGTCTCTTTAAGCAGCATAATCAGGATCTAGTTGGGACACAATACTGTGGCCATAATGCACCTCCCAAAGTTTTCGCATTTTACTCTGATCCAAGCCCAAGGTGGGATTCAAACCCGCGACCTTTGGGTTACCAGACAGGCATTACCCACCTGGCCAGCACCGGTCGGCAGTAATCATGCTAGCTTTGCATCAGGTGGATCACTCCGTCATTGTAACACCACTGATTCTTTGTACCACTTTGTAATCAGCATCAGTCTTCTGTATGCTATAGAGCATTTCCATTGGCAGAAACCAGTCGATTTTTCTGAACTTCCATGTAAGAGACTGCAAGAATAGGGAGGGCTTTTTAAGGAGTGCAGGGGAGGGGATTCTCCACTGGGAAAGCTACCAAAAATTTGGCAGAGTAAGGCATGCCACTCTTTCTCTCACACAAATTAATGTTGATGACGATGGCAGCCTATTGCCACCAAAGTGCCCAATCTTTTTAATAGTCTTGCTACTCCAGTTTTAGGTCTACCATAACAGGGACCATTACGTGCAAGAGCTTTTTATTGATGGAACCCATGCTACAAGAAAATCATGTTCTACTGTAAGGTTGTTCAGAAGATAATGCCCAAATTGTCGAAACACTTTCCAAGTATTGCAACTGAGAGACAGCTGCTTTCAATTTTGTGTTTTTCATATATATACACAGTAGTGTGGAAAATCCAAATCAGGCAGCATTTTTTTACAATCATAAAATAATTACAGTAAGTGCCAGTTATTGTGATCATGTTTACAAATTTAATTTTGATTCTATTAAATAGCAATTTTAATAAATGAAAATCAGAGAAATATTATCCACAGGCTATAAAAATGAAGATATAATGCAACCGATTTACACTTTTATTACCTTACCAACTAACAAAATTAAATGATGAATCAACAAATGATCAACAAACCGAATGCTGTCCAACTCAACTACTCTTGCTGAAAAGAGTGAGATCTGGCAATAAAGAAACGAAGTTTGAAAATGATGCAGCAAAAAATAAGTAATTATTTTCGTTAAAGGCCTTATACATTCGTTAAGGCTGAAAGTTCCATTTGTTTTGTTACCTATGAATAAAAATACATAAGTACAACTTAGTGTTTCTATTTCTAAACTTACTAAACTTTTTTTCCCCCCCCTAAGTCTCCAATCAGTATTTTTGATAAGTCTGAAAATCCCAACAAATCAGAAGTCCCCCCGAACTACCCCCCAGTCCCAATTAGTTCGGAATTATCGATGCTCTACTGTATATATATATTATGGAAGGTAACCACAATAGGAAATGGCTTGGAATCACTTTGATTACTGCCATCTGTAGCTTTTGAAAATGGCCCATTTTTCAGAATAAAATTGAAAGCTGATACTCATGAGCACAACTGCAAAGAACCTTTCATAAGGTGGTGCAACTGGTAGAGTAGTTAATGATCACTGCCAAGCAGAGTGACCTAGCAGAGTGTTCTTTGAGAGTGACCTAGATAGATAGACTTCAGGGATGGTCAGAAAAGCAGCAGCTAAACTTTAATCCAGCAAAGTGCAAGGTCTTATACCTGGGGAACTGTAACCTCAAAATAACTTATACACTTGGAGGAGTTGAACTAAAGTCAGTAGTGAAAGAAAGGGACTGGGAGTTATGATACGGTCAGACATGAAGTTCGCCGAGCATTGTAGACAAGTTGCAATGAAAGCCCGTAGTGTCCTATTGATGATTTATTGAACATTTGCTAGTAGAGATAAGGATGTCATAATCCCATTATATAAGGCTATTGTTAGACCACACTTGAAGTACTGTGTTCAGGTATGGAGACTGCACCTAAAGAAAGATATAGAGCTTCTGGAAAGGGTTCAAAAATGGGTAACTCACTTGGTAAGATCAGAAAACGGGCATCCATATGAGGAATATGTGGGTTGCACCGCTTGGAAAGTCTCCTCTAAGTTACCTTAGAGGAGACTTGATTGAGATGTTTAAAGCTCTGAGAGGTATAAGTAAAATGAATGAGGGTGAAATTTTCACGGTTATAAATGATTCTAGAACTAGGGATCATAAATTCAAGTTACAGGGGGAGATATTTAAACTGGATTGCAGGAAGTTTTATTTTAGCCAGCGAGTTCTAAATTACTGGAACAAGTCACCTGCATGGGTGGCAGAGGCTGACAGTTTGTGGAAATTCAAAGGTCAGCTGGATAGTTACCTACAAGAGGAGGGAAACACACAGGTTGTCTATTTCCTTTCTGTTTATTATTTATTTTTTTTTATTAATATTACTTTATTCTTTTTTTTTTTTTTTTTTTGCTGGTGCAGCATAAGCCTTAGGCTTCCTTGCACCATGTGGCAATTACTAATACTAACTACAGCCAATAAAAGGTAGATTCCCAAAACGTGGAAACCTAAAGGCAAAATGCCAATCTCAATTTAAGGTAGAGAAGAGAAAAATAACCATAGAAAGGGGAAAACAGCATTCTCAAGGTGGCATTCATCACACTGAGAATCCCAAATGGTCATATTTCACACATGGCTGAAAGTATTAGATTGAATTGTTAATCTTTAGTTGATAAACCTTGTGTGCCTTCGTATATTTTTTCGAATTAAAAAAAAAAAAAAAAAAAAATTCATTGATTAAATATTCAGCGTGCATGATAACATCATTAAATGCTGCATTATTTTCCATTTCTTCCTATGCACTGCATATTTTACTTATGCTTATTTACTTGCAAATGCTTAATTACATTGCATTTTCCACCACCTGAAATAAAAAAAAAATAAATAATAATAATATAAAAAAAATTAATAATAAAAAAAATAAAAAATCAGGTCTATGCACAATACACACAAGCAAATGTTACCTTTTCCAGTATGTGGAGAGCTTGCAAACATGTCTTCTTAAATTTTGTTTAACTTCTTTGGCATCTTACTAAAAAAATTGGTATCACACTACTATGATGAAATGGTTGAACGTTGCACAGAACAGCATTGTTATCCCACATTCCTATTTTGCAACATAGACAACCACCCGAGAGCCAATCCATTAATGAAATTAAACAGAAATTCAAAGAATTTTTTCTTGCAAAGAGTAAAAGATGGAGAAAATATATCACAACGAATGGTGCGATGACAAGACAGAGAAGGGAGCAAATAGTCAAAAACATTGATTCTTCATCATAATCTTGGAAAATTGGCAACTATGCTAGAGTCTGATGAATGCAGTTTTCCTCATTTCTAACACAGATGTAGTACCAATCTCAAACAGTACAAAACCAAATTAATATTAAAAATATGTCAAGCCAATTCATTGAATCAAATTTTGAATTTAAATAAACTATTTTGAAAAACTGCAAGTAATACTACAAATTTTCCCCTACAAAAAGAAGTGTAAAAAAAAAAAAAAAAAAAACATACAAGGCATTTCAAATAATTACCTTAAGAGATGCATTGTTTGCCATAGTGTGATATATCCAAAATACTCTAGTTGTGACATAGTAACCTACGACAACATCAACTGTATAGTGACCTCGTGCGAGCAGCACTAAAAATACTCCAGCACATGCAGTTAACCAGGATAGCCAATGTAATATAACACATCTTCGAGGAGTGTCTAAAAATTAAACAATTTCAGATTTTTTATTCAAGAAAAGAATTATTTTTACCACATAGTACATTAAGGTACAGTTAGGCAATCATTAACATGAATTCAAATAATATACAACGAGTTCAACAGATTACATAGGGTTAATAAAACTTAAATATAATCATACAGAACTCTAAATACATGACAAAAACACAGCTTTTTGAAAAGAATTATAAAATATAAAAATCACATCCAAGATGCAATTATATGTTATCTACCAAAACAATGTAAAACATACAAATTGTTTAGATAACTACGTACATTTACATAAAATATAATAAATATAATAAAGTCATAAATACTTTATAGATATTAAAAGCCTATATTCCAAAATCTTAAAACAGATGTTTAACAAACAAATCGTTACATACCAATATCAGCAAAAAGAGTGAATATAAGGAATACATGATAAAAACACTGTTAAGAAAAACAGTGGTACTAGTAAGCTAAGCACACTCAGAGATATATCAGCCTCACTACACAGGAAGTTAGAAAGCAATGTAAGCATTTTATGCAGTTTTAAGTTTCACAAATTTTTTTTGAAATTCCATGACAAAATGAAGATATGAATTAAACATGGTGCAATCAACTAATGATGTTTAAAACTAAACACTTATACCATGTATGAAACTGTTGATAATTGCAACAAGTGATACTGAGCGCTAACTGCAACCAAGCAATTAAACTAAACAATTAAATTTAAAAACTATGAAACTGCAAAATAACAACTGGCAATAAAATTATGGCAACCAAACAAGCAAAAGCCAGACCCCAGCCAGAAGCAGAAGAGCAAGCATTTGGAGAGTAGCAGATGCTCCATAACCAAGTTGTCAACTATGGTTCTCTACAGTTTTCTTTTGTATTTACTTTTGGTTAGTGTGAGTGTCCAGTTATGACTGGTGAAGGGTAAGCCATTATTTCCTAGAAATATTTCAGGCTGTAGTTGCAACTAACCTGCCAGAAACTAATGTCAATGTAATCCCTTGGGTAAGTTCTAGCTTTTACTTGTTAATTTGGTTTTTTATTTATTTATTTATTTTTTTTTTTTGGAGTTGAATTATTTTGAAATTTTAATTGTTAATTTTAATTGCTTGGTTGCAGGTAGGTTAGCACCTCTCAAGTCTCACTTACATTCAGAAAATTTCACACATGGTATATAAAAGTGTTTTATTTTAGATATCATCAGTTCCATAAAGAAAGTTACTCCAGAGAATTGGCCCCTCAGCTGGTAATCTCATCAGTCCACACATTTTCTGAAAACTCACCCCCCCCACACAGAAACTTGGCTAACAGTTTGGGGCAGCTGTTCCAACTTTCTATGATAAACCCCAGAGGCTCACACTGGTGAGTATGGGCTTGGCACACCCAGGGTCCTGAGCTAGATACCATCATTCCTCCCTCTCGGTAACTGGTGGGTTTTTTTTTGTTTTTTTTTTTTTTGCTGGTGCAGCAAACACCTCAGGCTTCCTTGTGCCATATGGCTAATGATGATGATAATATTTACAATTGCAAGTAGAACCAATTTAAAAATATTGCCATCTATTAACAATTTTAATTGTTCAACAGTTTTAACAGTTCCATAAAGAAAGTTACTCCACAGAACTGGCCCCTCAGTAAACATTACTCAAACTGTGCCAAAATCTCTATGGGCAATTCAGAATAAGAAATTCAAAGAAAAAAATACAGAAGATAGTGAGAACAGGTTCAAATTAACTGCAAACTAGTTGCAGTTAATTTGAACACACTTTTGTTTCAAGATTAAAAATGAAATTTTTTGCATAAAAACCATGATAATTTGTGAAAAACATTTTAAATGGCCTGTTCAAACATTTTATGTTACCTGTTCTCACTATCATCTGTATTTTTTTCTTTGAATTTCTTATTCTGAATTGCCCATAGGGATTTTGGCACAGTTTGAGATCGCTCTTCAGAGTTTTAAGATGGGAAAAAATATTTATACAAGCCAGATAAAATTCCTTACCTTTTATTTACTATAATTATATGAAAACCAAATATTACACAACATATGTATTCATATTCTACACTACTTTTGAAAATGGTTTGAAATCCAGTTGCTTTGTTCCATCCAGTTGCTTACTGCATTTGTTCTCCAACATTCAATCAAGTAAGGACTTCCCAATAGCCATAGCTTGAAGAGGAATTGCTACCTCCTTGTAGGACATCAAAGATTAAAGTAATATAGATGCAAAATACAATACAAGCCCTCCAAAAATAACTCATTACAAGAATTTTCAGCTCCTGATAACAATTGTGTAGAGACACTTTGTAGCCTTATATAATTATGAAAAGTTTTCCAGAGTTATAAGATAATGAGAATACAGGAATCTTGGCTTATGATGATGTAAGAACTGCAGGTAACACAGAAGACAAGAACTTAACAGCATTGAAGCACATAATAAGGGAACTTTCTGCTTCCTCAAAAAATAAACACCAAGAATCTGCACTATAGCTTGGTCTTATGTCCAACATAAAAACTAATACTATTATCCACAGTTCTGCCTAAGTTTTTAATATCATTTTAAATTATAGTTAAGTTATGACATTGCCTGTTTAGGCAATGTCATAACTTAAAAAGATATTAATATAACTTAAGCAGAACTGAGGATAACAACATTTGTCTAAGTTCAACATAAGACCAAGCTATAGTGTTGAGTTCCCCACAACAACAATATGCCTCAATTCTGTAAATACTTTGCTTATCACTAGCACATTTAATGCTGTTGAGAATTTTGCTCTTTAGAATTTAAAAAATACATAATTAGCTATGTATCAACTGTGTTATTCACTGCCTCTTCATAGACTCATCACAACATTTCAATTCCATAGGCAATGGGACTGAAATGGTGTAAATATCAAGTTATACATACACTACGTTTTGCTTCAATATTTATTTTATTTAATTTTTCTGAATTCATCTGACATTTACTTTTCACTTTAATTACTTGTTACTTTGTTTACAATTTAAACTTATCCAAAGTGTGCTCGTGAGTTAGGGATTTAAACAAAAATCCTTAAACACAAAGTACTACAGGAATGGATGGATGGGAGGAGGGGGAATTAACCATGTGGGTCAAAGAACTAAAGACATGATTTTAAGTCAAGGTACTATTACAGAAAGATAAAGTCTTATCAAACTTAAAAGAATGAAGTTTGTGATGAGTCCTCTACTAAAAACATCTGCATCTAATTCAACAAATACTGTGACAAATATAAACAAATGTGCCAATATTCCCGGCACTAGAATTTGTGAATGCTAACATACAAATAAGTGTTAAACCCTAACATGTAGCACAGTGTTTTGGGCACTATTTTTCCATGATGAGGCCTGGATTTAAATTCCATATTGTATAATAAAATATGGAATGTGAACAGCCTTGATGTTGTAATTCTTGAGAAATTACAACATTACATAGATCATCCAGAACACAGAATACTGGAATGAGATCTTCAGCAGTTGCAAAACGGTACCTGGAAAAAAGTTATTACCAAAAGCAATGAATACAAGATTTGAAAATGCACCATCCAATGTTGAACAAATCACAAATAGAAAATGGTTAGATTCAACAAAGATAAATATGCAAAATACCAGCTGAAGTCTACAAGGAAAGCTTATCCAATAATAACTAATTGAATCTAATCAGCAAGTCAGACCAGAAGTTGCCAAAGGTAATTTGGGAAAAATTAAGTCAAGACTTGTAGGAAAAAAAAATTTAATAATGAATCTGGACAAAATTACATGGGTAATTGAATTGCTCTGAAAAAATGATTCTATCAAGAAAAGTTTTGGGAAGCAGTGCATTTTAATTTCTCCCCTACCCCAAAGGCCATATTAGCTCTACAAGCAGCTGGGAATTATGCCACCGGAGGATCCCTGTTCACAATCCCAAGGGACTTGCCACCCCTTAGGTCAAACCTAAATTGCCTCTATATCGCATCCAGATTCCCGCCTGCTGAAATGCTTCAGGCAATATAAGGCCTGGATACAAATCTAAAATGCTTTGTGGAGGATAGCAAATATAGAAAGCTACTCTAGCAGAGAAGACATGATTTTTTTTCACTGATTGTTAGCCACATTCAAACTGTTCTTAAAGCTCAGTAAGGTAGTGTTATAATCAATGCTTCATCTGCAAATCACAAATCTGCCTTGCAGGGATTGGCTCAGCAATCAGTAAAATAATCTGAACCTGCTAACATGGAAGTGCTTCTCTTTCTCTATTGTTAATTTTTCATGTATTATAGAGTGTGAATATCATACTTTTCATAGGTATTTAATATATATCCCTGTATTATATAGTGCCATGATGTATCTATGATAACTGTTAACATTCTTCTTGTAGTACAAGGTATTTGTAATCTGTAAAACCCCTAGGTGTACAGCTATGATGAGATATCACATATTATAGTAACTGTATAATAAAGATCCCATAAACATTCAAATTCTAAGAGAAAAACTATGGTCAGGCACTCAACACTAGTATTTTTTAAAGTCTGCTGCCTTGGCAGCAGAATAACTTTCTTCAATATAAATGAGCTGGATGATATTAATAATGAAGTGATGAACAATCTGCAAAATAAAGCATGCTCTATGATGTATCTATGATAAAAACACATGCGTGTGTTTTTAAAGTTTAACAGTATCAGCCATGCAGTACAAGGAATCAACAGACTGTTTCTTTGGCCAAAAAAATAAAAAATAAAAATAAGAAAATAACTAAAAATAAATAATAAAATAACCTGTTTCCTTCGTCACAGACATAACTATCTAGCTGGCCTTTGAAATCTCCAAGTTGTCAGCCTCAACTATTCATGGAGTAACTTATTTCAGTAATTAACAACTTGCTGGCTAAAGTAAAATTTCTTACAATCCAGTCATGAAACTTTCTCATTATTTTGAATTTATGGCCCCTAGTTGTGGGATCATTCATAGCAAAATTTCACCTTCATTCATGAGAGGAGACAGTAAAGCTGTCTCCTCTCAGAGCCTGCTTTATAGACACCAGTTCAGGTTATCTTTAAGGCACTTGATTTCCAGGCTCTGTAGCCACCATATTTGAAGTTTATGAAAATCTAATTAATGAGCTTCCAATCTTATGAACAAAAATTTTTGATGTTGGACATTTAATTTATTAACTCATATCTCAGTCTTATGAACTTTTCCACTACTTTATAAAGCACCACCTTTTGAAAACAAAATTATAAATATTTTTATTTTTTAGGTACTATTTTTAAATTTAACTATTTAACATATACTGTACATGGAATTAAACATAGCGCACTACAGGCAACTTTTGATTTACAAACGAGTTCCATTCCAAGACGTTGTTCGTTATATATATTTTGCATTCCTGAGCTTTTGTGATACATATAGTATATGTCAGCAGCCATTTTAAAGCATTAAAACCATGTACTAAACATCGAATGGTCTATGCAATACATTTTATTATCATGTATTCGCTATGGTTTATCATATATGATACGTAATGTAAAATAAAATAAGAAAAGAATAAAAAAAAAAACCAAGATATCATACTTGTTAATTTTAATTATACACAAAGAGTTACAAAATAGAAATAAAGAAAATGAGTACTAACATAATATACGTACTGTACATACATATGTATTCAACTTTTACTTGTCAATATCTTCGTTAGAGTTCAATATTTTCCACATAAGTGACACTAGATGCAGATGAAGTAGATGGAAGGGCATCTGATAATGAAGAAACAGCTGGGTTTTCCACTTTTTTAAAATTCTTTCTATATTTGCATGTTCTTCTCCAAAGATTGCCAACCCCTCAGAAATTGATTTAAAAGCTGCAGCCATTTTCTGCCTTGTAAATGTTCTAGGAGGCTGTGGAATATCAGGTTCTTCTGTTACTTCAGAATTTAGATTTGTCTCTATTTCAATTATTTCATCAGTTGTTAATTCCTCAAAATGTGAGTCCAAAAGCTCTCTCACATCATGGTCGAAATCCATTTTATTGCCCAGTTCAACAATTTCTTCAGTTACGGGTTCTACTGGCTCCTCAAAATCACTTAAATTATTCATAAACAAACTGTGGACACAAGTTTTTCCATACACCAATTAAGTTTGATTCCTTCACAGCTCCCCAGGCACCAGCAATGTTTTGCAATGCATTATAAATGTTGTGCGCCTTCCAGAAATCCCTTAAGTTCTTCTCTCTGTCTATAAAAGCAATGGCTTGAGAAAACGTCTGCCTTAGGTAATATGCCTTAAAGGAGGAGTTGTTTCCTTAACCGCTTCCACAATTCTTTAGCTTTAATAATTGTTGCGATACTTGATTGGTTCACACCATAATGACGAGCTATGTCCACCTGCTTCTGACCTCTTTCTGTCCTTTTTATGATGTCTAGCTTAGTTTCTAAACTAATACTGCATCTTTTATTACTACCACTATCAGCACCAGCACTACTATTTAAATTTGGACCCATGATCGCTTAAATTTTTAAAAATTTATTTTTAAGTCACCAAATGCAGAAATACACTTAATGGTGTCTATAAAATAACTGATCACGTTTGTTGTTGTGCGACGCGAACGATCAGTGGGGCCCATTTTTTACTGTGTGTTCGCAGTGCTGCTATTATCCATTTCAAGTATCTTTGAGACTGGAAGAGAAAGGGATGGGGAAGCTTCCCATTCCCAGACCCCAAGTGAACCAACGGTTGACGGTCTAAGATAACCTAAGCAAAGCAAGTGATGATCCTATTATATTATAATAGGGGGAAATCGCTGATTTCTTTCCCACGAGAAAACATTCTACACAGCGTGGCATGTAAACCAACATTTTTTTTTTTACTGACTAGATTAATTTTATTAACCAAGAACTTCAGTATAATTATCATATAATAATTTTCTGGTAATTATTGTAATAAATAAATTTTTTAAAATGTTTATTTATTTAAACCTTAAAATTATGTTCACTATACATTTGGCATTTAATTTTATAAGGAACTATCTACTGGCGACTTATAGAAATTTTGAATGATTTGTGACATTTGTTATAGCAAATGTTCGTAAACTAAGAGTTGCCTGTATTTAAAGTAGGGACCAGCAAATGGTTGATCATAAGGCATATTTTGGTTCAATCAATCAGATTGCAATGTACAGAAACAAAAATCTCAAATCTGACAGCCTTGTGGATATGGCATGTTCTGAATTTTAAAAAATTCTGGTTTTTTGTAGGCTATGCACATAGCCTAAGTATTCAGGGATAATTCATTATTTTTATTAGATAACACAGTAGCTATATAAATCTCCACAGAATGACAGTTGGCAGCATTAAACCAAAATGTCAATACATACTGACGGATTGATCCAGTGGGTAACACACTTACCTAAGAAATAAAGGTCGCAGGTTTGAATGCCACTTCCAGTATGGATATTATGATTGTGCATTATTTTTTTAATATGAGGCATAAAAAAGACGTACTACTGCACTATTTAAGTTTATGCTAAACCAGTTCTGAATGTCTCGACAAAATGAATGATTTATACCACTGCAAATAAACAATAGCATGCATTTTAAAATTGATATTAGGAAATTAATGGAATATAGTTCATAAATATAACATCTGTATGTGTCTGATGTATCTATCATAAAAAAAAACACTTGTTTTTAAGTCTGGCCAACCTATTTTCTCTCTGCCCTTGTACAGTCAACTACCCTTGGAGAAATATTAAAACAGTTCCAGACTTTTGACACTTCCAGGTTTGAGTTTCTACTCTAATATAATTTTACAGAGAACACCAATGCCAGAAACCTCATTAATTACTTGCTTGATTTAAGTTTATTTTGTTTATAAAAATTCTGTTACTTCAAATTTATATAGCTACTTAATACATTTTTTATAATAAAAAATTATAGTAATTCTACAACCAGGGTATTTTATTTAAGAGAGAGGGGTATACTTAAATGGGCAGTATTAGTATTAGCAATGGCCACATGGTGCAAGCATTTGAATAAGAGATTGTGTATTTTGTAAATGTAGTTCATATGGTAGAAAATATTGTTGGCCCCTTACTTAAAGTATATTTTTGGTGAAATGCACCATCAAACACATATGATAAAATTGCCAATACCAAGAGATTTCCTGTTAGATAAAAATTCTCTGTTTAGAATAGTTTAAATCATTGCTAGGAAGATGGGTGTTGTTGGGTTTAGAAGCATCAGGGACTAAAGCTATGTTTCTCCGGGTATATTGTCTGTAAATTGCATCTTCCAAGGTTGATTTTCTGTTTGCTGGACAAAAAAACCATGCTACCCTTGTCTGAGACCCACTATCCAAGCACGTTGCAAAAAAGACCCATGAAAATTCCACCCATCACAATGGGATTCAAACTCAGGTCTTTTCCACCTGTGGGGGGTAGGATGGCAAGGGCTTGCCAGGAAGAACTGTTTGCTATTCTTTCCATGTTTCCAATGATAAATAAGCAGCTTCATAATTTTATTGAAACTATACAAAGTGCAAAGAGTTTCCATACCTAATGGAAGTTTCCACATTATAATTTGACTTAGAGAAAAAGGCTGGAAGTTAATCAATTGTAAGCACGAGCTAGAAAAGTGTTGCTTTTAAAACTGTTTATTTCTATTTATATTATGCAGAAATAATAGTTCTCTACACACAACTCCAAAGCTAAACTTCTAACAGATTTTTATTAAGCAAAAATGTATACTTCATTAATTCATGAGTATTTCTTCCTCAAATAAATATTTTTATTACCATGTACAATCCACCACTATTGTACATGGCAATAAAAATATTTTAAAATCTTACTGTTAAAAATAAGTTTCGAATATAGGATATATATCTTATATAAATATTATATACATTATATTATGCTCTTTTTTTTGGAATACATCCCCTTGTTATACCATTTATATCTGTTGAAAAAATATTGCTCCAGATTTACAAACTTTTTTTTTATGGCCTACTTTCAGGAATGCATGGCATTCATAAATTGGGAAATTACTTACATGATATGGAACTTCAAGAATATAAAAAATTTAGAAAATTTTAAATTAAAGTTACATATAAGTAGGGCTGATATTCATCCAGTAAGCACTGGTACGGCCATTCTGGTTGCTAAAATATTTAAATACCTCCATACCAGTTATTAAATAATATAATAAAATACTATGTTAAGTAGCAAAATTAGTAAATATAAATTCTAATACAAACTCATAATTCACACTGTGAACCAATATTAACTCACAACAGAGATAGCCATATACATCATATTATAGTGGCCATGATTTTACATGATGACAACTGGCAAGCTAAAAATGCAGCTTCTCATGAACATCATTTTGCATCCCCAGATCTTGCCTGACTTTTGTCTTCTTTCTCTCTCTCTCTCTCTCTCTCTCTCTCTCTCTCTCTCTCTCTCTCTCTCTCTCTCTCTCTCTCCTTTCCCTCCCCCAAGCGGTTTTGTCCTGGTTGAGCATGTCAAGTGATACTATTACGACAAGGTGCCATTCTGAGTTAATGCTATGCTTTTATAGCTATTCTTCATATATCAACATTATCACTTTTAATAATTTATTCTGAGGTTACAAGAATTTATGTGACTTCAGAAAATATCAATGACTATTATTAGCATCTTTTTATTTTACAGCTAACTTTTCAGGAATATAACCTGAGCATTAAGGTATTTTCAGACTTATCACAGACTTATTAGTTTGTATATTGAAATTTATACTTACATTCTCGTATAATTAAATATGCCATTGAAAGAATTACTGTATGTCCACTATAGATATAATCTCCACAAAATGTATGCCGTCCATTGATAGACAGTCCAAAGCCACTTACCAGGTGAATCACTCTTTTTAATATTATAAGTGGACTGGTTGAATTGGCCTAATAATGTAAACAATTTTGATTTAAAATAAATTAACAAAAAATGGCTTTATTTTTAATAATATACTGAACTCTCAAAATAATCACCCTGTCATTGAAGTAGCAATGTTGATTTAAAAATAGAACAAATATTAAATACCATTTAAACACATTTATCACAAAGACATGGAGATAATGTCTCCAAATAATATCCTGTTAAAACTGAATTATCATTGTTTCATCATGTAGTACACCAAAGAAGATCTTCAAAATTCACTAAACTGGTTGCTTAAAACAGTAGGTCCAAGATTCTTGAAAATCCAGTAGCTCTTTAGAAATTACCAATTAAAGATATTTAATTATAATAAATATTAAATTAGGATAATTTAATAAACTATTTTAAATATTAAAATTATTATTCAATATTTAACTTATCTGAAAATTACACTGGATTTTATTTTCTAGACAAGTACAAAATAATCCCAAATATCCAAAGACCTATCATACACTGTTCAAAATTATCAAATGAGTAAACATGCATCACTTAGTTTGAGAAAGTTTGGTTAGTACTGTAGTTCTTTACTTGAATGATGCATCCCTTAAATTGGGGACACAGAGAAATCCAATAGCTGCGAGGGTGGTTCAATAAAGAATCGCCCTGACCTAGCTGCTAAGGCGCTAGCCTGTTGATTCTTGGCACAGGTTTTAGTCCTCCTCTACATAGCCACAGTGCAGATTTACACATTTTTCCCATCGATGGATGAGGCTACAGATACCAATTTTGTAGAAGTGGTGAGGCTGGTCTTTGAACCATGACTCTGTTGCAAAAATGAGTCTCGTTGTCAGGGAAGTGGGTCCCCCAAAGAAATGATTTGAGGGAAGGAAACAAGAAGCCCAATGGTGCAAGATCAGGTGAGTAGGCTGGATGGGGCAGTATTTCATATCCACAAGTGGCCGCTTGTGTTGTTGCAATTTCAGAAGTGTGAACTTCTGAAATTGTCTTGAAGCATTCTCACACCTTTGGACAGCATGCCACACCTAAATGTTTTGATTTTCTCCTGTAATTTTGTGAGTAAGGGCATAATAGGCACCTGTAATTGTTCTACCTTTTGATAGGTAATCAGTAATTATTACGCCTTTCTCATTCCAAAACACTGTCAGCAAGACCTTTCCTGCCGATGCTTGGACCCTTGCCTTCTTGGGGGATGGAGAACCATGATGTCGCCATTCCATGGACTGCTTTTTACTTTCAGGGTCGAAATGGTGTATCCAACTTTCATCCTGAGTGATTAGATGAGAGGAAAAAAAGTCTTCCTCATTTCTTTTGGCACAGGGCTAACGATTCTTATGATTTCTGTTGTCGATCAGCCTTCTGGAAACCAGTCACTGATCGTGGAATCCATCTTGCACTCAATTTCAGAAAATACACATGGTCATGGACTGTTTCAACAGAGCCCATACTAATCTTCACCTCCTGGGACAATTCATGCACAGATATCCAACAATCTTCCATGATTAGCGACTTTTCTGATCGTGCTATCATCAATGGCTGAATGGGGATGCTCTGGAATGGCTCAGATTCTACTGATGTCCGGCCATACCTAAACTGTCTATGCCAATAATTCACAATGCCATAGGATGGGGCTTCATCCTTATATACAGCAGTCATCTCCTCGTGGATTTCTTTAGAAGATTTCCCCCTTCAAGAGCAGATACCGGATTACAGCTCTGACTTCAACTTTGTCCATGATGGTACTTCGTCACATGTTCAGCTCTGTAAGAAAAACAAATTATGACAGAGGGCTGAAATTTTATACCTTTAGTACAGAGATATGTATGATGCTACACACAAAATATCATGACTCTGTGATATGTGATAGTAGGTGAGGTGGATTCTTTATCGAACCACCCTCATATCTGTTTTGATGTGCCTCAGAACAGCCATCTTCTACCCATTTTTATTTAATATTTATATAAACAAGTTACTTACACTAGGCGCCTCCATAGCCAGGTGGGCAGGAGCAGTAGTGCATAGCACACGCTTCTTGATTAGACCGGGGTTCGAGCCTGTGACCACCAAATATGGAGGATGCAGAAGGTCAGGGAATGACCATCGCATATCCTCAGCCTGGATAAAGGGTGAGGGTTGGCATCAGGAAGGGCATTTGGCCGTAAAAACTGCATGCCAAAAAACAAATAAAAAAACACACTGACCCCCTATAATAATGGGAAAGGGCGAGGACAAAAAATAAACGAGTTACTTACACTGAACAAATTATCAGTATATAGATGATACCAAAATACTGGCCATGCTTATCAAACTGAAGGCAACATCCAACATTACTTTGATCTGGTATAGAGCAACAGCAAAACAGAATTTTTCTTAACCATGATAAAACCAATTGCATAATTCTAAAACAGTCACAAGTAAAGAGAAGATATTATTACAGAGTTCAAACTGCAATGCCAAAAATTCAACAGGAAACAGTTTCGTTCTAAACTACTTAAATAATGAATATATAAAACAACTTTTAAAATAATTTTAAAATGTACACTGAATGAGTATATATCGCTTTTAAACCAAATTTTAATTACAAATTCTAACACAGGAAATACTGGTACTTACCAAAAAAACATTATATACAATGCCCTCATAAAAAAAAATCCAAAGTTAGGGAAGGAAAGAGAGAAAAATGGAAACAGAATTTAACTAACTTCTAATCTGATGCAAATGAGTAGAGCTTTTTAATGGTTCTCAATTAACTAAAGGTTAACAAATAGGTAATATCCCAGGTGTAATCTATGGTTGCTGAAACAAAGACTGAATTCAAAGGTTCAATTTAAAAATTATATATACTTATGAGGTGGGCATCAACCTCATAACTGAATCAACACCAAATTTTAATTTGCAATTAAAATTTAGTTAAAAGTACATATTCTTAAAATTTGCTTTATAAATGCATTATTCAAGTAAACAGTCTAGAGCACAAATCTATGCCATTAAGTTTTTCGCATGCCTAGTTCAAATTTTTTGCACTACCTCTTACCTCTTTTTTAGAATTGATTTAACAGAATTTCAAAAGTGAGTTTGGAAATGCTGCCTGAAGAAAGGAACAGCTTAGTATATTAAAAATGTTCCAGATTTCAGAGTTTCTCAAAATTACAGGGTCAACTAACTGTTGATTATAAAAATGTGGAAGTGTTATTTGTTTAATTTTAATTCCTACCACCATGCCTTTTGCCCGATGATTAAAACAATTAAAAAATAAATTTTCAACAAAAATTACTTGTTCAATGTTTTTAATCCTTGAGTGAAAGGCATGATGATCACCACAAAATACATGTATTAAACAAGAAAACCATTGATTTGTAGAATGTATTAATGAAGATGAGGACTACAGAGTTCAGGGAAGGAACTCAGTACAATATTACAGTTATACTTGTTTGTTTATAATAATTATTTTACAAAGATTTAATGTAATGGCAGAAATTTTCATTATGAGTTAAAATACAAGTTGGGCAAGTCTATTTACACAGACATGATCATCTTGTAAATAGTGGATTCTGTATAACATATGACACAGTGAATTTTTGGTTACTGATGTGGCATACAACCACCATCCCACATTGAAAATCTGTACATTCCAGTCCATAACCAAAACTGCTGTTACACAAGCAGACTCATGTCTAAGCCAATACACATGCATGGGGGAAATTCTTGCACAGCACACAATACTTGTGGAGGGGGAATCCAATTACTTTTGATCATATAGCACGTGTGGAAAGACCAACAGAAGGTTCCCATTTCAAACATCTATGGTCTTAAAAAAACACGAATTTTTGGAATTACTTGTATGTTTGCCTTCAGATTAAATATACAGCCACTCCCTGATTAACGTAAGGGTTGTGTTCTGTGGAACGCTATGCAAGTTGGAATTTCCCTAAATAAATATTTAAGGAAATTCTGACTTGCGTAACGTTCCACAGAAAAACTTACGGAAATTTGAATTTCCGTAAGTAGAGTATTACTTAAGTCGGGGAGTGGCTGTATTATGTTCCTGCACTAAAAAAAATTAGTGTCTACAATAGGAAAGACACTGTACATTTATATAATATAAAACATCATGAAACCTTGTCTCTGACAAGTCTGGACAAATCAAATACCCCTGGGGATAAAGGATATCAGAAGAACAATGCGATAAAATTCCAGTTATCTGAATATCATTTATTCAATTTTTTTTTTTTTTTTTTTGACATATTTGATATTTAACTGTAAAGAAATCAAACTATCATATGAATATAATAAAATCATGACTCCACTCATAGAAAGCAAAAAAAGAGTAAATTTCATCCAGATCACTTTTGTATAATACCAACTGCACTGGTATACTCTCTCTCTCTCTCTCTCTCTCTCTCTCTCTCTCTCTCTCTCTCTCTCTCTCTCTCTCTCTCACACACACACACACACACACACACACACCAGTGTGACATCGCTAATCTTCCTGGCTTTTTTCACAGGCACAACTTCAGTTTCAAGTTGTCTTTTAAACCAGTGTTTCACAACCAATGCGCCACAAGCACTCACCACTTGGAATTCCATGCTCAAAATTAAAATATGAATGAGTTTAAAATGAAAAAATGAAAAAAAACAAGAAAAAAAAAAGAGTTGAAAATGAAAACATTTATATACAGTATATAGTAAGAAAAAATATACACATTTGTACTAGTGCTCCTAAATTATGGAAAACTTCGTGTTGCTTCACATTTTATTAAAGATTGAGAAACAATGCTACAGCCTAATGTGCACAAAATGCACATTACGCTGTAGATTTTCTTAGTGATCCAGGTTATCACTTTTTGAGAGGTGAGGAAATAGTTTCACCATTACATACCAATCCAAATCAGATAGGAATTGAAAATGAAGAGAACATTATGATGACTACATACATGGAACCCAACATTCAGTGAAACATTTCAATAGAAAACAACTGATATCTTTATTTTAAAATTGTATGAAACATGTGATGTGTAAATAGGTTTGCCAGACGTTCTTTATTTCAAAGGACAATCCTTTATTTTAGCCAAAGTGTCCTTGTACTTTACTAAAACGAGAAAGGACGCAATCTATCCTTTATTTTCATTTTTCAATGCCTGTGCCTCATAATGGCAGTGCCGGATTTCCGCACAGGCGTACGCTTCGGACCCCACATGCACAGGGCCCCCCCCCAAACTGAATTACAATTTCATTTAAAAGCTTTTAACAGGGGATAGGTAAAAAACCCCTCAAATGCAAAATCCACCACTGAGAAATGAATCATTGAGAAATGCTTTCGGCAATTTAGATAGTGATGTAGAAAACATTGTCTTGAAAATATAAGGTAATTTTTCTGTTTCAGCTAAAAGATGGGATAACCTTAAAGAATTTCATGAGTTTGCCGAAAAAGAGTTTAAGGAAATTAAGGCACGTACCAACTAGATGGCTTTCTTTACAACCATATATATAACAAATTTTGCTTCCACGGATGTCTTTGAGCCTTTATTTCGTAAGCAAACCAAAAGACTGTTCCAAACAGCTTTTTAAAATCTTTCAAATTAATGAAAATTCAACAGAGGTCCCTATAATTATAGAATTATATTTTCTTTTCTCAATGTATGCAATCAAAATAATTTGTCAAGCAATAAAAGAGCTTGAAAAGAATGAAACGTGTGCCAGTGATATTTTTTATATAAGGAATGGATTTAAAAAATTCACTGAAGAATCGTCTTGATCAAGAATTTTTTGGGTATAAAGTTCATCAGAATTTTCAGAAATTAGAACCTGTAATTAAAAGCACAGTAATAAATGATTTCAAAGCATTTTATGATGCTGCATTGAAATATTTAGGAAAGAAATTTTTATTTTAATGAAAATACCCCTTTTTTGAAACTCAGCAAATTAAGCCTTAAAAATGGTTTTCCTAACTATGACCTATTTGTTGAAGTAGCAGAATATTTTAAATTAATAGAAAAACTAAAGTTGGATATGAATGATTTATTTGATGAGATTTCAGTACTGAAAACAAGTACTTCAAGTCAATGGCATTTAATTTTGAAGTGTTGATTTTAAGCCTTTAAATATTTTCAAGGTCATTTTGTATGTTTTTAATAATGTAAAAAAACATTTATTTTATCTAAATGTCAGTGCCAGGGACTTCAGCAAATTAAAAGATTTTTAGTGTAATGAACTCAAAGTGGAGGGATGGGCAAAATAGATGTTCAGTTTCACTCATTAAAAAAGCAAACTAATGACCTACTTCAATTTTAAAGATAACTGTTTAGACTTTTCTGAGAAACTTAAAAATGATGCCGAAGTTCTTAAGACTGCGTGAAGTAGTACAAAATATGTTCAATGTGAATGATTGAACCCCCCCCCCCACCTACCTAAAATTACTTTAGCTTCATGTCAATTAATGCACTAAACTTGCATTAAAATATTTGGATCAATTCATGCTTTTTATATCATTCATAATCCTTATATATCAATCCATATCCTTCCCCATAGAAAGCCATGGTTTACCATTAAATATTTTGAATTCTAAATTAAACTAAAATTGGCAAATATTTAGTCAATACGAAAATCTAAAAAATATAAACAAAATGTTTACTTATTAACTAAAAATCACTGAATTTTCCTTTTTTGGGGAAGGAGGAGGTGGAGTGAGAGTTGGAAAGTGGTAGCATTAATTATTTTTGAGTGTGCTTTAATCCAGTCATAGAAATCTGGCAACCCTATGTGTAAATAACAAATGAAAATTACTGGAATTTTCTCTCATTCACATGCTCCCCTTTTATATGTAGACAGAGTGCATTTTGAAATCTATTATATGAAAGAAATGCCTAAACAAAATACCTCCATCCCAATTATTTTGAATAACTATGATTCTGCTGTAATGTTACTCATATATAGGTTACATTTAAAAACACTTACATCATAAGCAAACACATTTTTATTTAGACTTTTTTAGAGAAGAAAAATCTTCCAGAAGTTATCATATTATTCCAATACATATATTTAAGTGCAACAGAAAACAAGTACAGGAATACCTCGCATAGCGCAGTTTACAAATTGAAAAATAAAACATTAACTGTGTTACGCACCAATACATTTGATATGTATGTATGTATGTATTATAATACTAGCACCTAGGCCAATGCATTATAGAGTCAAGGTCATTCTGACTGTTGTTGAAACTGCCATTATATACAGACTCTGCTAGCATTTATAGATTAGTAAACACTATAGATTCCAAATGGTGAGTAAGCTGTGCGTAAGTAAACTGATTGTGCGTAAGCTGTACAAATATTTTTTGTTGTGTATTTTTATTAAAAATTATTTTTTAAAAACGTTACACCTTTATACACAAGTATGAGTGGAAAGAAGTAATGTAATGGCGCTGAGTGTTCTTCTAGATCCAAACATCGAACGAGGTATGAAAGTAAGGCAGGCATTGCAAAATGACATTCGATGTTATAAAGAGATGTATGCAGATAAAAAAAAAAAAAACTGTGCAAACTAAGATGATCAATTATTTTTCAAAATAAAAATACAGTACATACTTCACTGATATTCTTTTGATATGTACACACTGCAATAAAAATCATTTCTACTGTACTTTACTAGTATTTTTAATTTTTATCATTTTAGTTTCTTTTTTTGCAAGAACTTCGTGAGCATTAATTTATAATAAACAAACACCTATATATTTTTGCAATTCGACCCATATAATCAAATTGTCGGAACGCATTACATTAAAATACATACTAATAATACCTCAATCAGCGCAGTTTCTCATAGCGCGGTATTTTTTTGGCACGAATTAACCATGCTATGCAAGGTATTTCTGTACACTATTTAAATGCTTTCAAATTAATTTATAATAATTCTAAGTACCAGATTAAAAACACTGCTCCCCACAAATTTTGGACAAAATGATAGTTTATTAAAATAAATGAAAGCAACAGATTTCACAAAAAAAAATTTCCGAATAATTTTTTATGCCAATTTTGATGACATTTCTATATCCTCGTGGCAATGTCTGTATTAAAGACATTTCCATGTTCAAGACCTGATAATAACCTCAAAGATTTAGGAACGTTATCAAAATTGGCATAAATGTTTTTTTTTTAAATTACTGGAATGCTTCTTGTAGAGTCTGTTACTTTTATTTATATCAATAATTTTGTCCATTTACATGGACAAAATTACATGGAATAATTTACATGGAGTGTAGCATTTTTAATGTGATACTTATTCCCAGATATATTTTTTCTCTTCCAAAAAAACTTAATTTATAATAATTTAATATAATGTAGTACCTGAATTTATACCAATACAGGACAGGAACATCAACATACAGACATTTATTAAGCAAATTCAACAAATTTTAAGTAGAGAAGAGTTTCACCATTCTAACCCTTCTGCAAGTATGCATGTACACACACATTTTCAAGGTGTTTTAAATGCCACAATGACAAATTATGTCTGTATATATTTCATACTGTCTTGAAATTCCACAGGAACATGCTATTGTCTATTAATTATGTTTACAATACTACAGTTTTATGTTTATGACAGTTTCAAAAATCAATATAGGAAGGTGCAGCCTTTCAACAAAATTCAAGAAATGTAGCTCACACAAGCTGAAACTGAAGAAATTTTCTGGAATACATATCCAGATGAAACTGAGCCAAATAATACACACATTAATAAAGAGGATATTGCTTCATCAAGAAAAAGTAACAAGTTATTTTATGTTATTTTAAAATATATGTCTTTATTATAATCAGCAGTAATATATAGTTACTGATGACTGATATCATACCTATAAAAGCAGTTATTTAAGGGTTTAATATATCAGGTGCAAGTCAAACATTTCTAGACTGGCCATGTGGAGTGCTAACCACATGTGGTTTAGCTGCTGTAAGATACCACTTAACTAATTCGTTATCAGTTAGTGTGGCAAGTTCCATGCCAACGGAACATTGCGGTTTTGTGCAATTGGTGTTTATATGTGTTTCTATTTAGTGTGTCATACGGTTATAGCAGCCAAGTAAGAGGGCAGAAATTAAGGAACAGCATATTTGCATAAAATTTTGGCATGATATTTTGTCAAACTTCATAAAACAGCTTTGGAGACTTAGAAATACTTAAACAAGAATTTGACGATGATGCTACGTTCTTCATGCCACGGGCTGCCAACTGCCACAGTTTTATGGGTTACCAAAAATCCATAATCCAGGTGTTGGTTACCAAAAATCCATAAGCCACTATGGGCCAGAGAGGTTTCTCTCCGGCCCACAGTGTTCTGCTGCAATGCACCTACATATGAACTGTCCAAATATATTGCATGACTCTTCACACCTCTTGTAGGAAATACTACCCGCACTGTCAATAACAGCGGCGAATTCATTCGCCTTATTAAAGAGCTCTCAATTTCTGACAATGCTGTTATGGCATCATTTGATGTAGTGTCACTATTTACATCAATCCCTGTCCAACAGGCCATACACTGCACCCAAGAGGCTCCTTGAGAATGACTCAAACCTTCCAAACAGAACATCACTGTCTACTGACGACATCTGTACCACCCTCAACCTGTGCTTGTCAGGCAGCATCTTTACCTTTGAGGATTCCGTATACCAGCAAGTACATGGCACTGCTATGGGCGCCCCTGTTAGTTCCGTAGTAGCCAACATCGCCATGGGAGAATTGGAAGAACAGATATTCCTGAACCCACCAGTACCTATTACAACATGGTGCAGATACATTGATGACATCTTCACCGTCATCCCACGTGGCTCTGAAACAACATTGCTAGAATATCTCAATTCCCTGTCTGTGTTCATCCAGTTCACGCTAGAGTCAGAGGTTAATGGATCTCTCCCATTCCTGGATGTCCTAGTAAAATGCGTGGGCCCATATCTAGAAACCTCAGTAAACCTCTGTGAACTGTCTGCACCACAGCCTATGTGGTGCAGACAGTTCACAAACTACAGATCCGGCCATGCTCCCAATCATCTCAACAGCATTGCTCGCACTCTATTCTCCAGAGTTTGGAGCCATTCCAGCACAGATGAAGCTAGGCGCAACAAGATTTCTAGAGCGAGGACAGACTTAATCAACTGTGGCTACCCAACACACGTATTAGACAAGTGCTTATTGCAAGCACAGGAGCTCACAGTCCACCCGAGACAACCACCAACTCAAGCCACTATACCTACAGCCTACATTCCCTACTATTCAGGCATGTCGGGCCAGATCTTGAAAATCCTCAGAGAATACCGCATAAATGCGTGCAGTTACCTGGTAGAAGCTTATGTTCTCTAGTTTCCAGTGTAAAGACCCCTGTCACCCCTGTCTTATGCAGCAGTGTAATATACTGCATAGCCTGAAAAGACTATGACAGCTGCTACATAGGAGAGACTTCAAGACATCTTCAAGACCACCTTGCAGAACACGACAGAGCGATTCGCCTTGCTGAGACTGACCAGTCCGCAATCGCGGAACACTTCTGGTCCACCTACCCACCATGACCTCAATCCCAAGCAGGGCTATGAAATAATTGACCACTCCCGACACTTTTGCCACCGCCTCTGGTTAGAGTCACTCAATATATTGGGCAATTCGAGAGCCATGAAATGCTGCAAAGGCATGAGACTACACCCCATCTTAGAGACAACTGTTTTATGTCTAGACAAGCGCTGGAGAAAAACTGCACACGTCCGTGCAGCAACAATGAACACCAGTTTAATGATTGAATGACCTACCCCATGCCATTGCACGTGTCCGTTAGAATAATTAAGTTTCAATTTTTCTGTTGAAAAAGAGGCACGATTTGTCTCGCAAGCTACAGTATCTATTTGTAATCAAAGATATTCAGTATCTATTTGTAATCAAAGATATTCAGTATCTATTTGTAATTAAATTATTTTACTGGCTAACACTTAATCATCATTTACCATGGATCCCAGTACAACAGGCCCATTTGTCCTCCCAGAACAGAAGTTAAACCAACAGGTCTGTAATTACTTGTCGCCCTTTGATCCTCCTTTGTGAATTTGGGTCACATTTGCACATCTCCAGTCCATGGGTACCTCCCCTGAGTCCAAGGAAACTCTCATAATTATGGCTAAGGGTTTGCTTACTTCCTTTGCCACCTCCTTTAATATAACTGGATAGATCCCATCCACCCCAGGTGCCTTTCTTATGTTTAACTTCAACAATTTCTCCTCCACTTTGCTCTCAGTTAATTCAAAATCATTTAGCTCACTGCCAGAGTTCAATAAATCTCTGGAATTCTCCTGCCTGAATAACTCCTCATATGTGAACGTAGATGAAAAATACTCATTCAGCTTGTCAGCTACCTGAGCAGGATCATCAATAGCTGAACCACCAATATCAAGTAGACCAATCTGATTCATCTCCTTCCTTGTAGAAGGAAGGAGATGAATGTGTTTCATAAGTAATAAAACTCTGCTGTTTTTCTTTCCATCTTTGCCATAGATTTCTCGTAATCTGCCTTTGCCTGCCTAACCTCCTTTGTGACTTGATTACAGACCAGCTTATATCTACATTGGCTCTGTCACCTGATAATTTATATGTACCCCATGCATTTTTCTTCTCTGTTACGTGTCACATTAGTTCATCTGACATCCATTTAGGCCAAAATCTTGAACAATATTTATTAGTTGGAAAGAAAAGTCTAGTAGCTTCCAAGATTAATTCTTTGAATGCTTCCCATTTAGAATTTTCTGTTGGTAACATCATCAGTTGGTCCCACTCTATAGAATGTAAACACTGTCTCAGACCACCGTAGTCACCTATAAGAAAGCAAAAACCCTTTCCTTTACCCCTGATGGTAGTTACATCTTTGAGTAAATCCCACATCAGCACACAGGGCACTTCTGTAGCCAGGTGGGCAGGAGCAGCAGTGCATAGCACACGCTTCTTGATTAGACCAGGGTTCGAGCCTGTGACCACCAAATACAGAGGATGCGGAAAGGTCAGGAAATGATCACCGCATATCCCCGGAGTAATATGGCCTTAGTTGCTAATACTCCTAAAAACCAAATAACAAACAAACAAACATCAGCACACTGTGATCACTGTTTGCCAAAAAGGTGTTTGAATCATTGTCCAATTAAAAGGACAACGATTCAAAGACAACATGGAGACTGAAGCGGAATCACAGAATTTTTTTTTTTTTTTTTTTATGAAAACCCCAAACACGAAAGGTATTAAAAACTTAGTACCGTGTATGGGTTGAAGGAGAAGTATGGGGGGGAGGGGGATGCCGGAAACTTTGCTCTAGAGACTAAACATGCTAGGCACCATTGTGAAATCAAAGATCCAGAGATGCTTTAAAAGTCCTGAGATCAATGTACAAACTCCAGAAGGGACAACACTAACATGTAACTAACACAACTCCAAATGAATTTATTGCTCCAGTCCAGAAATCTTAGGTCCAACACCTCATATTAATATAAAGAATAGCTATTTATTCAGTCAGTCAAGTCTCAGCAGCAAAATTGAGATCTACATGGGACACAGTATCATGCTAGCTTTGCATCAGGTGGATCACTCAGTCATTGTAACACCACTGTTCTTTGTACCACTTTGGTGCAGTGACCACATTGCTTGATGGCCATTAGGATGAAAACTGTTCACTGATTATACACCTTTATAGAATTCGTCATCAATAAATTTCTTGTAATCAGCATCAGTCTTCTATATATTGTAAAGCATTACCATTTGCAGGAGCGTATCAACTTTTCTGAGCCTCCAGGTAACAGAATGTAGACTTGGAAGGGCTCTTAAGGAGTGCAGGGAGGATTCTCCATTGGATTGGCAGCAAAGTTACCAAAAACTGGGCAGATTTATTTCACTTGTTGTCATTTTTATGTGGAGGACAGATTCATTCTGAAACTTCTCTAAAGTTCAGTATATCTGTTATCTGGGAAGTGTGTGTGAGAGGAGGAAAGCTATATTTATTTTTTTATATTTTAATGATTTTTTAAAGTATTTACAATATTTTACTTATTTTTTTTTACAAAATTTTGATTTAATTTTACTTTACAGCCCAAACAATGCAGAAAGTTGTTCAATCCTGCTCTACTGATTAGCCATAAATTTATTTAATTTATTTGAGGAAAATTATTTATGTACAAAGTTTTTCAATTTTTCCAAACTTAAATTCCTCAAAAGAAACTCAAGATAGTATAGATATAGTCTGTAAACTTGCAAACAAACTGTTAGTTCTACAAATATTTGAGTCCTGGCACTTATAATGCTTACCTTTGGAGAACAAAAGTAAGTAGTACTAGCCACTGGTACCTGAGTGACAAAAATGGTAATGCTTCTTAAGAAGTATAAGATTCCCATAATCATGAAACACCGGCGTAGAATTATAAACCTAAAAACAGTACAAAAAGATTACATTAAAGAAATATGAAAAAGAATCCACCATGAAAAGTATCCTTTCTCCATATATACAGTATGAGGTTGTTCAACTTGCAAAACAGCAAGTCTTATTTTCCATTAAATAAATCAACAAAACAAATTTCTTAAAATCATTTGCTTCAGTTATAAAAGAAGTGCTTTTAGAGAAATTAATAAAGTTTTTTATCATTTTTTTTAAACTTTGTTTTATTATATGTAGCAGAGATTAAAATGGATATAGACATTTTTCATCAGCTGATGATAAGCCCCTATCTCATTAAAATGGAGATATTAGCTGCTCAGCAGCTGGCAGGTAGATTCTGAGACCACTTGCTAGCTGATTAAAAGCCAGTTAGCTTTGAAACTGCTATCTCAGCAGTATCTTAGATTTTTAAATGTACAATAGATTTGCCTTTTTGGGTAATGCTATACAATTAAAAACCATATTAGCAACTAAGACAGAACTGTGAATAACAGTTTTTGTCTCTATGCTGTATATATGCCTTAAGGTCAAAAACTCACCTCTGGTCATTATTAGTAGCAGAAACATTGCCATGACAAAAACAGAATGCTGTAAAGCGTAAAAGTTTTATTACACAATTTCTCAATTGTCAGGCAAATGAGAAAGTACATAATAAAAAATACAAATCTTTCAAAGTCAAAAGCTTGTCTTTGGTAATGACTACAATTTTTGGTGCCAGGATGTCTCTTTGGTAGAACCAATTATGATCATGGAAGTGATATACAACATTTAGAAATAGCCTCTTATTAGATAGCAGGCAGTGTTTAGTGACAACACACATATGAAACAATTGAAATGAAATGTTCAATGCAAGTTGCCATGCATTATAAGAAATGTTGAAAAATAGTGCACTATCAAAGCAATTTGTTACTAATGCAAGTTCTGCTATGAAGATTGAGATCATTGCATTATCCATGTAGTTTAAATCCTACTGCCACAAAAACAGATGAACAAGCAAGATAATCATAATAAATGCTTCAGCTGTAAGTTCAGCTGTTTGTGCTTAATATTTATTGAAAACATTTTATAGGTGCTATCTAAAATCCAGTACCTCTCAATCCTCAAGCATGCTAGATTTTAAAGAGTTCACTGTATTTAGCATTCCTATTTGCAAGTATAATAATGCAAAATATCAGAGATCTCACTGTTTCCAAAGTAAGCAATTAATATTTTACTGGGCAGCCTAGTGGCTGAGGTTTTACTTCTAGTTCTTTACAATCATTATGGTCTGCACCTTACAAGGACTACTGCAACTTTCAACAAAGGTATGGTATTACATTTTTGTGGAGGGAAACATGTTAATACCTCCCCAGCAGTGACTATTAATACAATACATGCAGGCACCACAAAGTAATATGCAATACTCTAGCACTGTTATTCCCCTCCCATCTGTCCTGCTCACACCTGCTAATCTATCTTTCTTTTGTGCAGTCTATTTTCCTTTCTTACACCCCCCTCCCAAAAGGGCACCTCAGTACAAAGTTAAAACAAGTAGAGATGGCCTGTCTCTACAGGACTTGGAACAGGAACCAAGTAGAAAATTTCCAGGTGAATTCCTTCTGGTTAGTTGGTAAGTGGCCAGTCATACCACAACAGATAACATCATCAAATTATCGAGTAACCCTTGGGAACTGCCTCGACAGAGAATACCATACATACAGTATGATGGGCTCTTAGTATGGATGCTAAACTAGTGACAGCATTATTTTACAAAAAGAAATCTTATTGATTGAACATGATTAATAATAACTCAATCAATCATATCCAGCTTTCACTAGGCTTTTTAAAAAAAAATTAAACTAGAGAGCATTTCATAATTAGTTTTTTATTCAACAATAATACAGCAAATCTTAATTTTTAATTGACCAGGGAAAGTTATTTATTATAACTATATGAACAGCACTTTCAAAATCCATATGCATTTACAATACAGTATAATCTTTGCATACACTTCAAGATTTATCTACATTTAAAGTCTTTCTACCAAATATAGTTGGAGCATAACAAACAGTCCTCTCATTCATCTATTTCTTTAGAACAAAAGGTTTAAAGGTAAAATAAGCAGGTGTCTGATATGTATACTCTACTTACAAACACTTTACACTATTTACGTTGTACATACAATTCAAAACTATGACTAAATTTGTACAAATTATACTAAGCTGACGCTTCATGTAAATAGACTGTCTTTTATGCTTTCTTCTTTTAGCAGCACTTTTTTTCAGAATTAACCATCATATATCAATAAAATCTCAAATCACAATTTGAACATACATACGTTCCATGTGAACAGGAATTAATCTGTCCATGCAAACATAAATCAAAAGTCAACTTTTCTTTGAATACATGTTAAAGTCGCCATTAGCCTAAAAAAGTATTGGGGGGGGGGGGGGGGGGGGGGGGGAAGGGAAGTGTCAGAAAACAGGGGTCCAGCTTGGTGCAAGGATTGTCCTGCACTGCTAAAAAAAAAAAACGTTTTGGTGGCCACTTCCATAGGAGTTTGACGTAGTTGAAGAAAGACTGCCAACAAAAACTCCATATTCCAGTCGCGCATTCTGTCACCAAGTCTTCTTTTGGAAAACTGTGACTATGTCATTAAATACAGTGAAGGTGCATTTATTTTCAATTAATTTATGTGCTTGGCCTGGGTCTAAGACTCCAGAATCAAGGATAGTCTGATACCATTGAGGAAAAAAAAAAAAAAAAAAAAATATATATATATATATATATATATTCAAAAGCTGTTTAGCTATGAAAACATATTGTTTATCTAATGGAGCTTTGTTCGCATAAACCATTATAACAAACACAGGGTGTGTTTGTTACTTGGTTGACTTGGCAATTTAACATCTCTTGTGCTTTGCAATTTGTGTTACTTTGGTACACTGGTAATAGTTAATACAGTAGCAAAACTATTAAACCAGTAGGTCCACCAATGCTGGCTTGGAATGGTTGTTAAAGAGCATAGGGAGAGCATGTTCAAGAACTCGCACAGGGGCCCAGAATTTGTAGTTTCACTACATTATAATTAATTTAACATATAGATGAAAATATGTAGTGGATATAATCAAATGAACAGTAAGAGATTTCAATAATCAAAAATTTGTTAAATTCATTCAAAGTTCAAATGACGGCAAAATTTTGTTCAGATTTAGTTCAGATAAATATATATATATATATATATATAGACAAAAGAATTCTTGAAAAGGTTTAGTTCAGTCATAAATGAATGAAACTGAAAATATAAAAAAATAAAATAAAAATAAAATTAATTAAATAAAATAGTATAAAATTTACAACTGGTTCCAGCAACATTAGTTCCATCCAAACAGATTTTCTTCAAATCCATGAAAATAAGAAAAGAAAAAAAAATCAATTATCTTCCGAACACTTTTTTTTTTTTTTTTTTTTTTTATGTGAACCCCAAACACGAGAGGTATTAGAACCTATAGTACTTAGTACCATGCTTGGGTTGGAGATTGAGAAGACGAAAGAAGATATTTGTTGACACTGGACTTGAACTTCTGTAGATTGTAATTTTCAGGAAATACGTATGAAGGAAGGTTGTTCCAGAAAACGGCAGTTGAATGAATAAATGAGAAAGATGAAAAGTTGGTTCTGTGGGTTTGAAGTTGGACAGTAAATGGATGTTGGCTGGTGGCGGCACGTGTTCGGACTGTTTTGAAAGAGAGAGAGCGGGAATTATAGAAGCCAATTCAGAAGAACAGTGCCAACAGTGCCCATGGAAGTATCTGCAGAAGAGGCATGCAGCAGAAACAGTGCGTCTATGAGACAGCGAGTGGAGAGACTCTGTTAGAGATGAATCATTAATTAACCTAACTGCCCTCTTCTGAATGGAATCAAGAAGCCTGAGAGAGGTTTTGGGGCACCACCCCAGATGTGGGAATAATATTCCATGGCAGGGCGGATTTGCGATTTATACAGAGTGAGCAGCTCTGTATAAATCGCAATTTGGAAGAAATAATAAATCGCAATCGTGTTTGGAAGAAAAGTAACGCCGAGAGCGAAAGAGAAAACCAAGTTTTTTAGATGCAGAGGAAGCAATATTTGTAATGTGCTCGTGCCAAGAGAGATTAGAAGTCAGGGTAATCCCCAAAAGAGATATATCCTTTTGCCTAGAAATTGGAGTGTCACTAAAGATAAGCATAGGAGCAGAAGAATCCTTTTTTGTGAGATATAAGACAAGACTGAGTTTTAGAAGGGTTGAAATCAACTAAGTTGTCTTTGCCCCACTGGAGAATTACCTGAAGATCGGCATTTAAGGAATTGGTAGCAGATTTTCGAGAAGTTGAAGCTGATTGAGCAGGACAAGGTTTCTCAAAATGGAAAGTTGAATGCAATGTGCTATCATCGGCAAAACTATGGATAGGATTTCCAGTCAATGGAAGAAGGTCATTGATGTACAAGAGGAAAAGAGTGGGGGAAAGAACTGAACCTTGGGGGATACCGGCATTAGTGGAGAAGTTAGAAGACAGAGAGCCATCAACCATCACCCTCAGTGAGCGATCAGAGAGAAAACTGGATAACCAATTACTAAAAACAGTTGGCAAACCATAAGATAGAAGCTTGTTTAGAAGACCTTTATGCCAAACACGATCAAAAGCCTTTGCGATGTCAAGAGCAACTACTTGTGTCTCACTGAACCTTTCCATTGAATTAGTCCATAAATGGGTAACATAAGCCAGAATATCACCAGGGAATCCATACTGGTGATCGTTGATCAGACGGAAGGTTTCTAGGTAGTTTAAGAGTTGGTGGTTAATTGATTTCTCCATTACTTTGGAAAGAGTAGAAGTAATTGCAATGGGACAATAATTGGATGGGAGGGATTTGTCACCCTTTTTAGGAACTGGCTGGATATGAGCAAATTTCCAAGCAGAAGGAAAAACACCTTTAGAATAAGAAAGGGAAAAAAGGCGGCAAAGAATAGGAGTAAGTTCAGGAGCACAGGTTTTGAGAACAAGTGGAGAAATACCATCAGGACCTGGAGCTTTCTTAGCATCGAGATTCATCAAAATCCTTCTGATATCCTTTTGACGGAAGACCACAGGAGGCATTGAATGGAGTGTGTTGGGAATGGTGGGAGGTGTTTTACCAAGATCATTAATACATGAGCTGGAAGAAAAATGGGATGCTAGCAGGTCAGCTTTATCCTTGGCTGAAGTGACAACAGAACCATCTGGTTTGGACAGAGGTGGGAGCAGAGATGGGCAAAAGTTGTGGCCAATAGCTTTGGCAAGAGACCAGAATGCTCGGCTACCATTAGGGCAAGAAGCAAGTTTTCTACTCTTAGCCTGTTCAAACTCTAGTTTGGACTGATTAATAACTGCTTTACAATTGTTGCGAGCTTTGGTGTAGGCAGAAAATGAAACTGAAGAAATAGAAACAGGCCAATTACAATATGCAACATTCTTCTCTTGGACAGCCTTAGCACATTTATTGGAAAACCAAGGTTTAGATAAAGGACGAGATTTTAAAGTGGAGTGTGGGATAAAGGATTCCATTCCTGCAAGAATAATTTCACTGACACGATCTGAGCAAACGTTGACATCAGAACTTTTGAAACAGTAATCCGACCAAGGAAAAGAAGAAAAGAAGTCTCGCAGGTCATTCCATTTTGCATTCTTGTAATGCCAAACAACACGAGGTTGGGAATAGCCATGAGATAAAGGTTCCATTGGAGAAGAGACAATCACCAAGTTGTGATCTGGAGTAAAGGAGCTCTCACTTCGACCGTATACTTAGAAGGGTTGTTTGTGAGAAAAAGATCAAGCGTATTGGCTGTATGATTAGGATTGTCCGGTATTCTTGTAGGTAAATGAACAATCTGTGCTAGGTCATTAGTAATTGCAAAAGCCTCGGCATCTCGACCTGCTGGGTCAGTGTGACTAGAAAACGGAAGCCAGCTGGGGTTGTGAACATTAAAATCACCAAGGAAAATTACCTCACTGTTAGGAGAGTTGGACTGGAGAAAGTCAAGTTGCAACGAGAGGAAGTCAAAGAGCTCCAAGTGATTAGTCGAGTTGTGAGAACAGTAGAGACAACAGATGAATTTGACACGAGGTAGAGAGATTTTAAGCCAGAGAAGATCAAAGAGAGGAGATTCCAAATTGCCAAGTCTCTGACAGGGAATATCAGAACGGACATATGCACAAGTACCACCTTTGAGGCGAAAGGAATCATACAGCGAATAATTTAGGCATCTGAGATGAGCAGTAGTTGAATCAACCGATAACTGAGATTCTGTCAGAAAAAGTACATGAGGTTTGGCAGACTGCAAGTGGAAATGGACATCGTTGAGATTAGAATTGAGACCACGTATATTTGTGAAATGAATTAGGAAGACCTTGGGAGGTTTAGATCTTTTCACAGATAAGCTTGCTCTATTAGTTTGACAATTCATGGTGTATTCAATAGTAAGAAAAAGTGGGTGGGACATGCTGTATGAAGTAATGAAATTTTTGGATATGGCGTACATGTGGTAAGAATATACCCAGATCCTTGACATAACGTGGCCTCGACAATGCTCCCCGCATACACACTACTCGGACTCCCTCCAGTCACTATCTGGCAGAGTAGAGGTAGCAAGATTATACACTAGCTGATCCGAAGCCTCCTAGAGAGTTACCAATAGGTCCGGTCTGGTGTACTAACTAGCGGCCAGCCTGCAAAAACCGTTTTAGAGCTGTACCCTCGAAATGTAAGGAATATTGATCTCGCCACGTACGTTCATCATAACCTCAAAAGTCATCAATCATACTGCATGGTGGAAGAGATAAGGGATGGACTAACCGGAACTTAGCTCTAGAGACTAAACATGGGTTCCACCACTTCAAGCCTCCAATAAGCAAAGTGGTGGTATTTGACTGGTTGATGAGAGTCATCTTCCACCTAGTACTGCCTGGTAACATAGAGGGGCGGCGTTCCTCCATGTGGTGTGGGCGCCACACATCGACCCCCTGCTTACGTTGGTTCACACCTGGGTGGTCACCCACCATGTACTTGTGCATGGGGGTTATACCCATGCACAAGTACATACTTACATGATATCCTTTTTCTGAAAAGTAATATTTAATTTTATACTTTAGTACTTTTAAGAAAAACAGAGGTAGAAATTCACAAAAACTAAAGATACTGGAAAAATTTCTCCCATACTTCAGAATCAGCACAAACAAGTTAGGTAACACCGTACATTGCTTTACATTTCAGGCAAGTTTGATAATACAAGGAGCAGTACAAAAGTGATGCTGCCATTTTTTTTCTTCAAAAATTTAATTCCTACAACTATGCCTTTTACATCAATTAATCCTCAATCATTAATAAACACTTACTTTTCCACAAAGTCACCATCATTTTCTATACACTTCTGCCATCTCTGAGTCAGATGCGGTATTCAAATCCTGTAAAAGTCCTTACTCTTGTTCTGGAGGGCTTTGTGAACACTCTGTCATCTGCAAAATGGGTTCCATGGAGTGCATCCTTCAGCAGACCAAAGAGATGATGGAAGATGCAACATCCGGGCTATGAGAAGGGTGAGGAAGAAGAGTACACCCTAGTTTTGCAATGGCCTCCATCATGTGCAGACTGGTGTGGGGTAGTGCACTGTCGTGGAGAAGAATCTCATTAAGGTTTTTGTCCAATCGAACTCTATGGATGCAGGCTATCAACTTTTTCAGTGTTTCCAGATATCAATCTGAGCTGATTGTGGTGCCAAGCTCCAAAATGTCAACAAGCAAGACCCCATCTTTTACAAAACACTGTCACCATGACACTACCAATAGAAGGCTGTCTTTTGAACTTCTTTCACATGAAATTTTGATGGTGCTACTCCATCAACTGTCTCTTCGTTTCAGGGTTATACTGGTGCACCCAGGTTTCATCACCTGTGACTATGCACGAAAGAAAAACCTCTCCTTCGCTCTTGTAGCACTGGAGAAGTTCCGAGCAGATGGCTTTCCAAGATTGTTTGTACTCACGTGTCAGCATTTTCAGGACCCACCGGGTGGGAACCTTGTTATAGCCTAGTTCCTTTATGATGGTTATAAAAGCAGGTTTCCATATACCTACTGCATTCCATTATTTGCGTGTTGTGATGAGGTGGTCCTCTTTGATCAATGCATCGATCTGGCTCTTGTCACTGGCATTACAGGCCAGCCACTCCAGGGCTTGTCAGCAATGTCATTTTCCCACCAGTGAGAAAGAAAAATGGTCTCATCTCTTACACGACTATGTGGTGTACCCTGACCTCGGGGCACCAGCTCCTCCTTCAGACTAATCTTTCAGACCTTCATTCTCTCCATTCCCTGATTGTAAACAAGGAATGCTTTTGGCTCCTTCCTGCAATTTTGTACAGCTCTCTTCAAACGAAGAAGTTACCTTATGGCCACTGCTTCCACACCTGCCATCCCACCAGGTCTCGACTAGCCCACTCAACTGGGCTACGCCTGAACCCAGTCTTCTCTACAATCAGGCACAAAACCTCAAGATAATTTGCAAACCCTTTTGGGTAGGATTTAATCGCAGACCGCTACGTTGGTGTGTGATGTCTCTGTGCTTGCACTCTCCCTCCCTCTTTTGGGAAGAAGTGCCTTCTCTGTTGATCTCACGGCACTCACTCCTGTTTCTGTCTCTGTCATCAACTTGCACTCTTGCTGTCCTTACTCGCCCTTCTCAAGGGTGTTCTCCCATTAGCAGCTTCTGTACATCTGCTCACCCTCTCTACGTGGTTTCCACTATTTCTCAACACTTTTTCCCCCTTCCCTCTATCCTTACTTCATTTCTTGGGTTGTCTCTCTCTCCTTCCTTGGTAGAAGGGGTAGACCCCGACAGGCATCCCTCCACTGACAGGCTCCTTGTGCCATGGACGAATGCTCCTTCCTGTTGGGGTGGGGACCTTCCAGTAACTAAGTGGCCAGATGAACAACACTATTCATGATACCCACACTACTCACACCTTTGTCTGGCCTTTGAAGATTTTGCTACTTCACAGTGACACTTTTACATGGTTTTGTGGGGGGTGTATCTGTCAGACATAGTGGACATAGTGTGTATCTGTCAGAGGACCATTGGTACCTCTGACAGATACACACTATGTCCACTAATGTCACTTTCCCAGCTCTTAAAGTGTCTTACCCAACATCTAACCGTACTCACATCTACAGTAATGTAACCACAAACAATTTTTGAGGTGTGTATGGATTTTGATAGGAGTCACTTCTTCCTTGGTAAAAAATTCAATCACCACACTTTGCTTGATATGTATATTGTAACATCTACCATTTTGAACTATCCGTGTGCTGCACCTACGAGACAGATGACAGCACCACTCAGTATAGTCAAACTAGAGACCTCTAGTAACCACTCAGTGACACACAAAATGATCTATGGCACCATATTTGAAAGCAAAAAATTAGGAGGAATTACTTTCATACCGGTCCTCATAGTAATAGCCATATGTAAAGAAACCACAAAAAAAAAAAACCCTTCCTACAATCTAATCAAAACCACAACCCCTATATTTTTGAATTTATGATCGCTAGTTCTGGAATACTTTATAACAACCAGAATTCCACCTTCATTCATTTTAATAATCCCTCTCAGAGCCTTATAAACCTCAATCAGTTCACTTCTGAGGTGCCTTGTTGCCAAGCTCTGTATCCCACATAACCGGAGTCTTTCCCTCATACAGTCACCCTTCTGATGATCACCATTCAAGTTGCCCGTCTTTGGATCCTCTCAGGAAGCTCAAAGTATTTTTTTCAGATGAAGTCTCCATACTTAAAAACAGTATTCCAAATGTGGTCTTAAAATTGCCTTATACAGTGGGATTATGACCTCCCTATCTCTACAGGATAACATTCTATATATCATCGATAGGACATAATGGTATTTCCTAGCTGCCTGTTTACACTGTTCAGAAAACTTCATATCTGCCTGTATTGTAACTCCCAGATCCCTTTCCTCCTCCACTGTTTTTAATTCAACCCCACAAAGTATATAATTTATTTGTGGGTTGCTATTCCTCAAGTGTAAGACCTTGCTTGCATTTAGCAGCATTAAAACATAGCTGTCACTTTTCCAACCATCTCTGAAGTCTGTTCAAGTCATCCTGAAGGAGCATGGCACTGATCATTAACGACTGCCAATTTTATGTCATCTGCAGATTTTGACATCAATTCACGCCTTCAATTCCTTCTCGATGTCATTTAAACAATAGTGGTCCAAGAACAGATCCTTGAGGGACTCACTCCTGAAGTTACACCAATCTGAAGAATATCCATTAATCACAACCCTCTGCCTTGCAGCCACCCACCTTAGAATCTAACCAGTAATCCCCACCTGTTCAAGATTGTGCAATAACCTCTCATGAGGGACTGAGTCAAATGTTTTGCTAAAATTGAAAAAAAAAAAAAAAACTATCGAAATTGACAAAATAGCCTACTACGTTAGTTAAGTATGATTTACTCTTAACAAAGCCATATCTATCTAAATGTCCCCGGATTGCACTCTTAATCATTGCCTCTAAGATTTTTTTCCTACCACTGAAGGCAGACTAACCAGTCTGTAGTTACCAATTTCACCCTTAGAACTGCTTTTATATGTTTGGCACTTCTCCAATCTAAAGAAATCTCCCCAAGTTGAAAGATTCCCTCATAATAAACCTCAATGGTTCAATACACTCCCTTGTGCTATCCTTCAAAACTACAGAGTATATGCCATCAAGCCTTACTTGCCTTTATGCTCAAAAGTTTTCTAATAAACAATCATCTGCAATTATGGCATCACTAATTTCATATAGCTTAACCTCACTCATACAGCCTCTTCTTAGCATGAAGGGTCTTTTGTCAGTAAAGACCGATGCAAAGTACCTATTCAGTTCAATCACAACATCAGCTGGGTTATCTAAGAGACTTTCCTACACCCAGCACAAAAGGGTCTGATCTGATTAGCTTTCTTCTTTGTTGTATTCATATACACAAAAAATTCCTTGTTCCCATTCTTTGCTCTCTTAGCCAATGCTTTCTTATATGCAGCCTTGGCCTTCTTGACCTTATTTGTGGTACTATTACGGATCAACTTGTACCTGTTGTAGGCTTCAGTACTTTTCATTGCTCTGTAACTATCCCATGCTATCTTTTTCTGCTGTATTTCACAGGCCAGTTCCAGTCATCCATTTCTACTTCCTCCTCCCAGAATATTTTCTTAACGGAAAGTATGTTTTTGTAACGTCTGTAATTTTTACTTAAAAGGTATTCCATAATTCAAATGTATTCACCCTCATTCTGCAATCCACCCAATAAATAGATGCCATATAGCACCTTAAAATTTCCACATCCCCTCTTCTGAAATTAAACCCTGTGCCTTTACCTTTAACTACTGAAACGCCTTTCATCATTTCCCAACTGATAATTGCGAGATCACCTGAAAATGGTTGCAGCACTTGTAGCCCCGAGATGTCATCCGATTCATGAGTAATGAGGTCACATTATTTTCTCTAACATGCTGTAAAAACAATAATCATTTAGTTCATTTAAAAAAATGTTTCCCACGATGATTTTTCCTCCCACTTATTCCAATCAACCTGGGACATTTTGAAGTCAACCATAATACGACATTCGCAGTTGCTTGCCCATTTCATCTGCATGTAGAGACTCACTATATACTCTTCACAATCTTCTGGTCAGGAGATTACTCCCACTTTCTCTAGCATTAGCATTAGTAGAGGCATTTGATGCAAGAAAGCAAGCTTATGCAGCATCAGCCAAAAAAAAAAAAAAAAACCCCACTTCCACTTCACCCCTCTGTTCGTTCAAAATACCTGTCCAGCTGAGCCTTAAACTTATTTAGGCTATCAACCTCCACCACAAGGGATGGAAGTCTGTTCCACCAACCAACCACCCGCTGGCTAAAGGCAAATTTCCGCACGTCTATCCTACATCTGTCTTTCCTCAATTTGAATTTATGCCCTCTCAGGTGATTTTTCTGAGCTAGAGGAAGAATCCCATCAGCATTGAGCATGCTTAAACCATTCAAGGCTTTATACACCTCTTTCAGATCACCTCGCTGGTGCCTAGTCTCCAGACACTGTAATTTGCAAAACTTAAGCCTTTCTTCGTAAGAGCACCCCTTTGTTCCATTCACTAATCTTGTTGCCCTTCTCTGTACTCGTTCCAGCAGCTCTACATCCTTCTTGAAATGAGGCCTCCAGACCTGTATACAGTACTCTAGGTGTGGCCTGACCATTGCCTTATACAATGGAATAATCACCTCCTTATCCCTGCTGGAAAAATTCCCGTATATCATTAACAATACACCATGAGCTACTCTTGCAGCCCGTCTGCACTGTTCAGAGAACTTCATATCTGCCTGCACAACCACCCCCCAAGTCACTTTCATTCTCTACCACTGTCAGTGTAGTACCACAGAGTTGATACGTTGCTCTGGGGTTGCTGTTTCCCATGTGTAGTACTTTACATTTGTCAATGTTAAACTTCATTTGCCACCTCTCAGCCCATCTGCTCAACCTTTCCAGGTCCTGTTGCAGCAGCATAGTGTCAGTAGTGACCTTGACAACCCTGCCAACCTTTGTATCATCTGCAAACTTGGACATTAAGCTTGATATACCATCATCAATATCATTTATAAATACAGAAAACAATAATGGACCCAACACTGAGCCCTGAGGGACTCCACTAATAACATTAGTCCACGATGAGCAGTGTCGATTGATTACCACTCTCTGTCTTCTCCCCCTCAACCACCCCTTTATTCATAGCAGCAATTTGCCTCCAATGTCACACTGCTCCAATTTGTGTAGCAGTCTTCCATGTGCAACAGTATCAAAAGCCTTTCTAAGATCCAAGTATATAATATCAAAGTTATTCCCTGCATCCAGTTCTTTTGTGACTGCATCATAGTATCCAATCAAATTGGTCAGGCAAGACTTCCCCTTAACAAAACCATGCTGTGTCTGAGCTATAACTGAAGTCTTGTCTAAATGATCCTGCAGTGCTTCTTTAACCAGTGCCTCCATTAATTTTCCTGGAACAGAAGTTAAGCTCACAGGTCTATAATTACTTGTGTCAGCCTTTGATCCTCCTTTGTGAATTGGGGTCACATTTGCAAAGAAGCTCTCATAATTATGGCTAAGGGTTTGCTTACTTCCTTTGCTGCCTCCTTTAATATAACTGGATAGATCCCATCCACCCTGGGTGCCTTTCTTGTGTTTATCTTCAACAGTTTCTCCTCCACTTTACTCCCAGTTATTTCAAGATTCTGTAGCTTACTGCTAGAGTTGAATGCACCTCTGGCATTCCCCTTGCTGAATAACTCCTCATGTGTGAATGTCGATGCAAAATATTCATTTAGTTTGTTAGCTACCTGAGCAGGATCATCAACAGTTGACCCATCAATATCAAGTGGACCAATCTGATTCATCCCCTTCCTTCTAGAGTTTACATAAGTAAAGAACTCTTTGCTGTTTTTCTTTGCATCCCTTGCCAAGGATTTCTCGTAATCTGCCTTCGCCTGCCTAACCTCCTTTGTAACTTGGTTGCATATCAACTTGTATCTATCATAGGCTTCTGTGTTATGTGCTAATTTGTAAGTATCCCATGCATTTTTCTTCTCTGCCATATGCCTCATTAGTTCATCTGACATCCATTTTGGCCTAAACCTTGAACAATATTTCTTAGTTGGTATGTAAAGCCTAGTAGCTTCCAAGATAAGTTCTTTGAATGCTTCCCATTTTGAATTTGCTGTTGGTAACATCATCAGTTGGTCCCACTGTAGAGAATTTAAATACTGTCTCAGTCCATCGTAGTCGCCTTTACGGAAGCAATAACCCTTCCCTTTACCCCTAATGGTAGTTACCTCTTTGAGTAAATCCCACTTCAGCACACTGTGATCACTGCCACCTAGTGGTTCATTTATCTGCAGATTCTTAATGCATGAAGAATCACTGCTGATAATCAAATCAAGAGTATTACTCCCTCTAGTTGCAAAAAAAAACTCTTAACGGGCTCCTCGGGGATTTGAACCTGGGACCTCTCACACCCTAAGCAAGAATCATACCCCTAGACCAACGAGCCACTAAATTTCATCATACCTTTGCTTACAACTCACACCACACAGAGTCCATGCTAGCAGACGTAACTTCAAACTCAGCAAAACCTCTTTTCGTGATCAGGTTGCTTTGAGAAGCATGACCCTGCACCACTTCTGTCTTTCCTAAATACATTATACATACCATAATAGAACTCATCATCCCCAATTTCTGGGTCAGACCATGTTTCCATTAGCCCTATTATATCAGCATTACTTGTACTGACCAGGAGTTAAAATTCAAATGGACATGCATTACTTCTTTAACCAATGACTCAATTATTTTCTGTGAAATGGAAGTTAAGCTAACAGGTCTGTAATTATTCATGTCACTATTTGATCCCCCCCCACATGTGAATTTGAATTACATTCACATCTCCAGTCCACAGGGGCCATCCGTGAATCAAGAGATTCAGAATTATGGCTAAGGGTTTGTTTACATCCCTTGCTGCCTTCCTTAATATAATTGGACAGATCGCATTAATTTCTCTTTGGCCTTCCTTTCAGTTACCACAAAA